>NW_006408677.1:639491-640453 GCF_000296735.1 Chrysochloris asiatica | reverse complement strand
AGGTAGGGCATGTTTTTCTAAAAATGTATCCATCTCTTCTCATTTTTTCAAATTTGTTGGAGTAAAACTCTTCATAGTATTCTGTTATTATCCTTTTGATTTTGTTTGGTTCCCTTGTGACATCACCTGTGTGATTTCTAATGTGTGTTATTTGTGTCTTCTCCTTCTTTTCTTTTTTCAGGTTTGCCTAAAAAAAGAAAAGAGGTCTGTCAATTTTGTTAATCCTTTCAAAGAACCAGCTTCTTGTCCTATTGATTCTTTTTATAGTTTTTCTGTTTTCTATCTCATTTATTTCTGCTCTAATCTTTATTATTTCTTTTCTTTTGGTTACTGTAGGTTCCCTCTGTTGGTATGTTTCTAATTGTTGTAGGTGCTGTGTTAATGTATTAATTTTGGTTCTTTCTTCTTTTGGGATGTGTGCATTTATTGCAATAAATTGTCCTCTTAGCACCGCTTTCGCCATGTTCCAAAGATTTTGGTATGTTGTGTTTTCGTTTTCGTTTGTTTCTAGGAAATTTGTGAGATCACATTTTATTTATTCTACTACGCAGTCGCTTTTCAGCAGGGTGTTATTCGGTTTCCATGTATTTGACTTGATTTCCTTGGTCTTCCTATTGTTGATTTCTAATTTGATAGCATTGTGGTCTGAGAAGCTGCTTTGTAGTATTTTGATATTTGTAAATTTATGGAGCTTTGCTTTGCATCGTAACAAAGGTCTATTCTGGAGAATATTCCGTGTGCATTGGAAAAGAATGTGTATTGTTCTGTTGTTAGGTTGAATTCTCTGTATGCATTTATGAGGTCCAGTTGGCTCATTGTGTTGTTTAGTTCCTCTGTGTCTTTGTCAAGTTTCTTTCTGGTTGTTCTATCCTTTTTTTTTTTTTAAGGTTTTTATTGTGGATTGAGTGAAAGTTTACAGGTCGCATCATCAGTTTCACATTCAACAATTCATATAACTTGTT
>NW_006408677.1:604035-639330 GCF_000296735.1 Chrysochloris asiatica | reverse complement strand
TCTTAGTCTTTCTCTTCTTAGTTGATGAATCTGGAGTCCTCAGCCACTCCCCCATCTCTGCCTCCATCTCTGGCACTGCTGCTTCTCTGGATAAGGTCCTGCATTCTATTTGTGTGTTCCTCTCTTGATGGTCCTAGGGTCCTCTATTTCTGGACTGTAAGATTAACCACTCCCCTTTTTTTGTTAAAAAAAACTTCTACATTTACAATTGTGACAGTCGTGATTAGTCTATCCATTTTTGAAAGCAGTGTATTAAAATCACAACTATTATTGTAGATTTGTCTATTTCTTTTTTCAAATTTATTAGAGTTTCATTTATATATTTTGGCGCTCTTTCATTGGGAGCATAGATATATATTATGGTCATATGATCTTGTTCAACTGACCCTTTAATCATGAGATAATGCCCATCTTTATCTATTATGCTGGATTTTGCCTTAAAGTTTATTTTATCAGATATTGGTACTGCCATTCTTGTTCGTTTGTGATGACAATTAGTTTAGTATATTTTTTTCCACCTTTGAATTTTAATCTTTTTTTTTTTTCTCTGTGTGTAAGATGTGTCTCTTGCAGACAAGATATTGAATGATCTTTTATTTTTAATCCATTCTGCCATCCTCCGTCTCTTAACTATTGTATTTAATCCATTTACATTCAGTGTAACTATCGATAGGTTGGATTAATTGCTGCCATTATGTTTGGTTTTTTTGGGTGTTGCTACTTTCTTTGTTCTGTGTGTTTTCCTGTGCTGAGTTCATGGTTTTTGTGTTCTTTCTTGTTAGTTTCCTCATAGTTTTAATGTTTTCATGTTCTTGGATTTTCATTTTTTTGATATGTTGTGAAGTGTTAATTTCTTTGAGGCTTACCATATAGTCCATTAACTTTCCCTTTTTAGTGTAGTCTATTTTATCCTGTAATCTACCTGATCTTCTCACCATCTGGATCTCTGTTCCTACTTGTTTACCTTCTTTCACATTGTGATTATTTTGATCATAGACTGACCTCCCAGATCCCCTGAATTTGTTCGTATAGTTTTGTTCTGTTCTCAGCACTTCCATTTGTCGGTTGAGTTCCAGGAGATGCTGCCACATATGTCAATCTCTGGTTGTTGTCTGTCCTAGTTGGTTCTCAGTCCACAGAACTTCCTTTAGGATGTTTTGTAGTGCAGGGTTGGCTTTGGCAAAATCCCTTAGCTTCTATTTTCCTGGAATGTTTTGATTACACTGTGAAATTTGATTGATAGCTTTGCTGGATAAAGGAGTCTTGGTTGGCAGTTTTTTGGTTTTTTTCTTTTCCTTTCAGGGTTTTATATGTCTCCCCATTGTCTTTTTCCCTGCATGGTTTCTGCTGAGAGGTTAATCTGATTTGCTTGCCTTTGTATGTAATGCTTCTCTTTTCCCTAGCTGCTTTCAGGATTGTCTCCTTATCTTTGATTTTGGAGAGCTTGATTATGATATGTCTTGGTGATCGTCTTTTGGGGTCTATCTTTCCTGGGGTTCATTGAGTTTCTTGAATGCTTATCTTTTCACTTTTCAGGATGTTAGAGAAATTTTCTTCCAGCAGATCTTCGACTATCTCCTCTGTGGACTTGTGTGAGTCTTCCTGTTCTGGAATGCCAATAATTCTTAAGTTATTCCTGTTCACATTATCCAACATGAATGTTAGACCTTCTTCAGATTTTTTTATCCTTTTTTCTGCTTGCTCGTCTATCGTAGTAGTATTGAGAGATTTGTCTTCCAGCTCGCTGGTTCTGGCTTCCATCTCTTTAATTCTACTCCTTTGCCCTTTCAGCATATTGTCTATTTCTGATATTCTATTATTGATTGTTTGAACCTCTTTTGGTAGGTTTTGAATTGTTTCCAATGCTGTCTCTATCTTATTTGATTGTTCCTGTAGTTCTTTCCTGACTTCTTCCTTGTTTTTCTCAAATCCATTGTAAAGTGTTTTGAAACATTTTATAATCATTTTTCTGAATTCCTTCTCAGGCATTTCTAAGGCCTGCCCTCCATCTGGTATGGAGGTGGGGCCTACCTCTAGGTCATTTGTCTCAGACTTTTTATCTTGTTTCTGGACATGTGTTGATATGGTCATCTGTTTTTGCTTCTTGCACATATTTAGTGGTTAGCTGTGGCCTTAATACTTAATTGAGTGTGTGTTTGGGTATTTTTTATGCTTTCTGATTGCCTCTAGGTAGATGTCATTAGGAGGTGTGCTTCCCTTTTCACGCTTCTTCTTTTTTTTTTTTTCAAGCTGACATCTTTCCTTTTGACTCTTCTTATTCTTAACTCAGGGTAACATTCTTAGGTTTATGGCAGTTGGTATTGGTTTTTACCTAGATTGTGGGGGTTTAAAGGGTGTGATTATAGCTTGACTAAGTGTCAGCAATTGCTATCTCTTCTTGGGCAATATAGGGAGAGAAGAGCCCCCTAAAGGCAAAAGGGGGAATCAATAAAAAGAAAACAGCAAAAGCAAAAACAACAACAAACACCCCGATTAGCTACTGTATAGTTGCAGAAAAGAGAGAGGAGAGTGAAAAAAGAAGAAGAAGAAGAAGAAGAAGAAGAAGAAGAAGAAGAAGAAGAAGAAGAAGAAGAAGAAAATCTGTAGCCTAATATGAGTATGACTTTAATATCCATTTTCAGCTTCTTTTCTTCAAGGCCACCTGATAAATATCAAGATACCACTGTTGGTTTTTATGCTGTACCTCAGGATTTAATTTTCGGCCTGTCTTGTTTTTAGTCTCTCGCCCACTCCACAGTCCCTGCTTTGGCCTTTTCCCTATTAATAAACAGTTCACGGCCAGCTGTGGCCGTTTTGCACTGCCAGTTGGTGTTAAGCAGGGACTACCCCTTTAAATGCTGAGAGGATCTGTGTGCTTGTGTGGTGGAAGAACCCTCCAGTGGTGGGGGTTGGGGTGTCCACTCGTTCAGGCATCCCCTCTAGTCACCAGAATGGAGGTACACAGACAGTAAGAGGCCAATGAACAGATATGAAAAAAGTCAGAACAAAACAAAACAAACAAAATGATTGTCCACCTTTGTCTCTGAGTTTCCCGCAGTTGTTAGTCCTTGGCAGGTCTGCTTGCTCCCCCATTTGACTTGCCATTTAGTCTCGCTCAAGTTGTTAGCTCTGGGCCTCTGAGCCCTGCAGGTTTGAAAGTATGAGATTTCTTGATTTTGCTACAACTTCCACAAACATTTAAAATATTCCTACATATGTGGCTGAATATCAGAAAGATGTTTTCCTGTGCTTTTCTACACAGAGGCCTTCGATTGTGTGGATCATGACAAGCTATGGACAACGTTGTGAAGTATGAGTATTCCTGAACACTTAATTGTGCTCATGAGGAATCAGTACATGGACCCAGAGGCAGTTGTTCGAACAGAGCATGGGAACACTGAATGTTTTAAAATTAAGGTGTGTGACAGGGTTGTATTCTTTCACCATACTTATTCAACCTGTAGCAGAGCAAATAATCTGAGAAGCTGGGTTATATGAAGAAAAACATGATATCGGATTGGAGGAAGACTCATTAACAACCTGTGATATGCAGATGATACAACCTTGCTAGCTGAAAGTGAAGAGGACTTAAAACATTTACTGATGAAGATCAAAGAGCACAGCCTTCGGTATGGATTGCATCTCAATGTAAAGGAAACAAAAATCCTCACCACTGGACCAATAAACAACATTCTTATCAACGGAGAAGAGATTGAAGTTGTCAAGGACTTCATTCTTCTTGGATCAACTATCAACACTCATGGAAGCAGCAGTCAAGAAATCAAAGGACGTATTGCGTTAGACAAATCTGCTTAACAAGACCTTTTAAAAGTGTTGAAGATCAAAGATGTCAGCTTAAAGACTAAGGTGTGCTTGACCCAAGCCATGGTATTTTCAGTAACCTCATATGCATGCGAAAGCTGGATGGTGAATAAGGAAGACCATAGAATTTATGCTTTTGAGTTATGGTGTTGGAGGAGAATATTAAAGTACCATGAGCTGCCAAAAGAACCAACATATCTGTGTTAAAAGAAGTGCAGCCAGAATGCTCCTTGGAGGCCAGGATGGCCAAACTTCGTCTTTCATACTTCGGACATATTGTCAGGAGGGACCAGTTGCTGGAGAAGGATATCATGTTTGGTAGGGTAGAGGGTCAGAGAAAAACTGCAAGACCCCCAGTGAGATGGATTGGCAAAGTGGCAACATCAATGGGCTCAAGCATGGCAACAACAGTGACGTTGGCCCAGGATTGGGCAGTGTTTTGTTCTGCTGTGCATAAGGTCGCTATGAGTCAGTACCCACTGGATGGCACCTAACAACAACCAAATGTACTTCAGAGTTTTGGAGCTCTCCCCTGAAACTGCTTTGCCTGGTATTCTGTGTTATTTCTGATGGAGATCTTCACTGTACCTCTACCCTATCTGCCATCAAGCCCCGCCTCTACAGTAATACTTTTTGACTTACCCTTATTGTAAGATATGACATTTACTCTTAGTTTGTGGTTGATATCAAGTGAATGCATGGTGTATTCACTAAGGTCTTTTTACTCTGGATTAGTCAGAACTCTAATGTAGTCCCAGCATTATGTGAGTTCTGAAATCTCTTTTCAGCTCTCAGCCTCTTAGCAGCTGTTCTTTCCTAGGTCTTGTTGAGGAGCCCTTCCCTGAACATGAAGAACTCAGGATTTGGCTAAATAATCAAAATCCTATATAGATTTGTGCAACTGTCTCATTTCCAGTAACTTCCCTACTCATTGTAGTCAATTTAGCAACTCATAACTCTGATCTCTCTGTCCTTCACCCCAGGAGAATTCTTTCTGATTGGGTTCCATTTCCTTGCATCACAATTTGTAAATTGACAGCAGACATAAAGCCATGGGGTTTGTGGAGCTCATCTTGTATGCTTCTCTTCTCTTGAGGATGGTGGTGGTAGTGGTGGTGTGCTGTGGAGTTGGTTCTGAGTCATAGAGACCCTGCATAGGTTTTCTGAGGTCGTAAATCATTATGGGAGCAGAAAGCCTCATCTTTCTCCCACGGAACAGCTGGTAGTTTCGAACTGCTAACATTTCCGTTAGCAATCCCACTCGTAACCACTATGCTAGGTTAGCAGCCCTGGAAGACTACTACTATCAAATGCTTGAACACAGTTCCTTCATATATTTTGTCGAGCAGATATGTGAGTGATGCAAAGGCTTCTTGAGTTGAAATTAGTACATAGCCACAGGAATTAGTATCGAAGATATTTGTAAAATTAGATCATTTGACTGGAATCAAAAGGATTTCTCAAGAGATTTTCTGAGGAGCTGGGCACTTTTAAATGAAAGCTCCAATGTTACTCAGTGTAGATATAACTGCTGCACTTATTACTATGCCTTTTATTCTCATCAAGTCCCTGTTACAATTACATATGCATGCTCAGTGAGCCTGTGCAAACCCTATGAGTGCTCTGTGAAAAAGGCTTTCAGCCCCCAACCCCTAAAGCCAGCTCTAGGGGACAATCAACGTTTTTAAATTTGTGCTAGCAGAAAGACCTCGGTAAAATGACCTAGCTCTAATTTATCAAGCATCAAAATGTAATGATACTGCAGATTTCCATAAGAGTCTTTGAAATTTAGTGCCTACAATGAGTTCAAATTGCCATCTTCTTTAGAATTGTTTCATCAAGACCTTGCATCTGCTATCTGAGGACAGGATCAAGAATAAATTTCTATGAAGCCTTAGTGAAGTCCTACATGTTTTCAAGGTTTAATTAAATTAAACACAAGGAAATGGAAAGTAAAACTTCCATTATTCCAACATTATGATTTTAGGCAACAGGTCCCATTCCCTCCCACCCATCTGCAGCAAGACCTAATGTAGGGGTGTCCTCTTCCTTTAAGAGAAGAATCTATATACCTCCCTGTACCGACTCAATCTTTACTGTGTTTTTCTCTCACAAAAGTCAAGAATTTCTGAGTCACTTCATTGTGTACATCATCCCCACCACCACGACCACCCCACCCCCTACCCCCACCCCTATTTAAGGAAAAAGAAAGTGTGTGGTTTGATGTCCATCAGCTTTTGGAACTTTTTAGGCTGTCAATAAATTTTTTATTTCCAATATATTCTAGAGTGGTGAGGTGAGCATCAGTCACTTCTTCCTACTTCTGATAGTCTATCCTTCTTCACCCATGCTTAGTCCCCCAAAGTAAGATTGCACCAATATTGCCACTGGCTTGCAGCTTAAGAGCAATATTATCTCTATATGAGAATTCTGCATAAACTGTGACAGAAATCAGGACAAACAGCAAGTGGCTCCATGATGAGGTCTTTACTCTTTGCAATATTCTTACTTCTCTTTGGGGATTGCTTTAGAAAGCAGAAGGAAATACACTGCAGCAAATGGTAGACAACCCTGGAGACCCCTGCTGAGTTCTTAAGATCATACTTTTGTTGTTGTTGTTGTGAAGTGCCATTGAGTCGGTTCTGACCCATAGTGACCCTGTATAGGATTTCTGAGGAGCAGCTGGTGAGCTTGAAGTGCCAACCTTGCAGTTCAACAGCTTTGCAGTCTAATGCATTAACCCACAGAGCCACACCAGGCTAAGACCATATACATTGCTTCAGAGTCTGCTGTGTTCACTCATTTTCAATACATGGATTAATAAGGTTCTGGTGTGGTGTTGTAGGATAAACACTGGACTCTAATTGCAAGGTCAACAGTTCAAACCCACCAGCTGCTCCTTGGAAACCCCATACAAGGTTGCTATGAATCGGAACCAACTCGATATCACTTAGCAACAATAAATACATTGAGTTCTGGTAACCAGAGCTGTCTACCTCTAGGTTATGCTTAGTCATCTCCACTGAAAATGTTGATGCTAAAAGATTTCCCAGGCTCAGCTCTTTAGATCAAATTGCACAAATAACTGCAAGGGATTTCAGATTAGCGTAGGTCTTGAACTGGATCAGGAGGGGGCATTTATAAGATGACTGCCCAAGGAATTTAATCCCTTCAAAAGCTGTCAAGATGTCCATAAAAAAAAAAAAAAAAAAAAGTCTTGTATGTAGGAATTGCAGTGTTTTTTAAGAAGGCAGTCTTCTTGTTATCTTGTCCATGCTAAATGTAGCATATCTGGAATCTGTTTGCATGAAAGCCTCAGATAGAAGCTATTTCTGATGTCCTGGAATTGATTCTAATATTTAAAGGACTATAGAACAGTATAGCCAGTGGCAGACAATCTACTAGACATAACTAGCTAAAGGCATGTGCTTTTCCATGGGGGCAGGGCAGGGTGGAAGATAAAGAAACAGAAGAATCAAGAAGACTTCGATCAGAATCCATATAGAATTTGGAGGGCTATTCTAGGGTAATGGATTCCTGGTGTGCTGCTGTAGGAATAGCACTGGACTGTGAACCACAAAGTTAGCAGTTCAAACCCACTAGCTGCTCCTTGAAAACCCTATACAGGGTCAGTATGCGTCGAACCGACTTGACGGCACTTAACAACATTCTATAGGAGCTCTGGTAGCGTAGTGGTTAGGTATCGGGCTGCGAACCTTAAGGTCAGTAGTTCGAAACTACCAGCTGGTCCGCGGGAGAAAGATGAGCCTTTCTGCCCCCATAGAGATTTACAGCCTTGGAAACCCTGTGCAGGGTCGCTATGAGTCGGAACCGACTCCACGCCCATAACAACAACAACAACATTCTATGGCAAGTATTTTTCATTGAGTTAGGCCCCCTCTCAAAATGTCTATAGAGGATCCTAGTACCACCTCTAACCTGTACTGCACCAGTTGTTGTTGTTAAGTGCCATCGAGTTGGTTCCCTGTATAGGGTTTCCAAGGAGCAGCTGGTGAGCTTGAACCGACAACCTTGCAGTTCAAATGGCTTTGCAGTCTGGTGCATTAACGCACAGCGCCACAACAGTATTGTACCAGTAGTTTCAATAAATAGATTAATAAGCTCTACTGTCTCTGACAGTGTGGCCTACATATTTGAGATTTTAATTGGTTTCAATTGCCAAGAGAAAAAAAGTAATCCTAGGAAATTTGGAAAGCACAGATTCTGGGAAATGGAAGGGAAAAAAAGGCCCATATTTCCCTGTTCTCCTCCACCATAAGAAAGTACCATTAATATTTTGGTGTATTTATTTCCTATACAAAGGTGAGTAAAAACTAATTGCTACAAAATCACAGAAACCTTTAATAAACAAAATATCAAAATGTGAAACTATTATTTCTTGACATATCCTCCACCTGGGTCTATACACTTCTGAAGGTGATGTTTCCATTTTTCTAACCCCTCCCCAAAGAATTTTGCTCTCTTCATTTTAACCCACACCAAAACATCAGTTTGGGGTATCCTCGAGGGATTTAAATTTTGTTTCTTCCCAATGCTCTTTGAGTTTGGGGAACAAAAAGAAGTGTTAACGGGAAAGATCGGGGCTGTAAGGTGAATGAAATAAAGTTTCCCAATTAATTCTGGTAGGACAGCCTTTGATACCCTTGTAGAAGGAGCAGGTGCACTGTCAAAAAATAAAAATAAAAAAATGTTGGTGGCGAAAGGATCCTGGCCTTTTTCTCACCAGTGCAGGTTCCAATTACAAAAATAAACAAATAAAACATTTTTCCTCATAAACTTCCATGATTGTTCTGTGTCCTATGATAAAAGCAATCAGAATATTACCCCTTTGGAATACCACCCCCCCAAATATATATATATAAAGAGTCACCATAACCTTCTGAGCTGACATCTCTGTCTTGAATTTAACTGGCCCAGCAAATACTTTTAGAAGCCACAGGTTTGATTGAATCTTTGTTCTGAAGCACCCTAAGGAGACAAATGTATTACTGAGAGAACTTCTCTACAGTCACACATTGATTACAGAGACCTGTTTAAAATGTTATGTTTGTAATAAACTTGTGCTTGTATGAACAGAAACCCTAGTAGCAATAGTTTTTGCATTGGGAATACCCTCGTATTCCCAATGAGTTAAAAAAAAATTAAACTAGTTAAACTAGTTTTTAAAAATTAAATAATTTGTAAGTGGCAAAACATTTACAAAAAAATCTTTAAAGCAAAAGGCAAAAGTACTATCCCATCCCTACTTCACAATGACCCTTGAGCCTCACAGAGATATGCAATTATGCTAGTCACTTGTTTGTATTCTTCAGGTGGTTTCAATTTTAACATTAGCTAATGTGTTTTTGCTTCTCTTTCTCGGCATTTAGAAAACCATCTATTGACTTCTTTCTATACAGGAAAGTCTAGAAGTTAAGAAGGTAGATTCTGAAACCAGATTGAGTTTGAATTCTGGCTCTGCTATTTCCTAGCTATGTAACTTTAAACAAGTTCCTTAATCTCTCTGATCCTTAGTTTCCTCATTAGTCACAATGAGCAAAATAATACTACTTATCTCATAATGTTGTGAAGATTGTATGAGTTGAATTATGTAAGATGTTTAGAATAATGTTCAGAGCATATTAAGGTATTTTTAAATGTTATTTTTATTATCATGAAAGATGAAAAATTAGCAATAATAAACTAAGATCCCTATTTCTTTTTTCAACCTCAGAGAGTGTCCGTTAACTCTGAACTGTGAGCTATAAAAGATAATGAAATGAATATCATTTTTGTTATCCTAAACTCTTTTCCTCACCACTCATCTGTCAGTTTGTTGTACTGTGGTGCCTTGTGTGTTGCTGTGATGCTGGAAGCTATGCCACCAGTATTTTAAATACCAGCAGGATCACCCATGGAGGAAAGGTTTCAACTGAACTTCTAGACTAAGATAAACTAGGAAAAAGGAGAGCCAGACTACTTCTGAAGGTTTAGCCACTGAAATCCTTATGAAAAGCAGATATAGTATCAGATATAGTGCTGTAACGTAAGTTGGAAGGCACTCAAAGTATGACTGGGCAACAGCAGCAACCTCCTCAAAGTAGAGTTGACCATGATTACGAGAATGGTATAAAGTTTTCAGAACCTTCATCTGCTGATGGGACCCAACACAAAATGAAGAGGAACAACTGCAAATATCCATTAATATCAGAACATGAAATGTACAAAGTATGAATCTAGGAGAATTGGAAGTTCTAAAAAATGAAGTGAAACACATAAAGATTGATATCCTAGGCGTTAGTAACCTGAAATGGATGGGTCCTGGCCATTCTGAAGCAATCAATCATATGGTTTACTATGCCAGAAATGACAAATTCAAGAGGAATGGTATACCTGTCATCGTCATAAAGAACAATGAAAACTCTATCTTGAAGTACAGTGCTGTCTGGGATAGGATAATGTCCATAGGCATTAGACACTAGTGACCAGAAGAGTTCTGGAATGACATCAAAAACATAATACAAGAAGAAAACAAAAGGTCATTACAAAGACAAAAAAGAAGGAAAAGACCAAAATGGATGTCAGAAGAGACTCTTAAACTTGCTCTGTAGAATAGAGATGCTAAAGCAAACAGAATACATGAGGATATAAAACAGTTGAACAGAAAATTTCAAAGGGCAGATCGAGAAGACAAAGTCAAGTATTATAAAGAAATGTGCAAAACCTGGAATTAGAAAACCAAAAGGGAAGAACATGCTCAGCATTTTTTGAGCTGAATAACTGAAGAACAAATTCAAGCTTTGACTTGCAATATTGAAGAAGTGTTTATGAATTGGTTTGCTAACCTCAGGGTCTGCAGTTCCAAACTACCAGCTGTTCTGTGGGAGAAAGATGAGGCTTTCTGCTCCTGTAAAGATTTACAGCCTTGGAAACCCTGTACAGGGTTGCTATGAGTTGGAGCCGATTCTACAGAGTTGTGGATTTGTGAGGATTTTTGTTTTCTTTACTTTGAGGTGCAATCTATACTGAAGGCTGAAAGTCTCTGATCTTCTTGAGTATTTTAAGTCCTCTTCACTTCCAGAAAGCAAGGTGGTATCATCTGCATAATGCCATATTCATCTTCATATAATCTAGCTTCTCTGATTACTTGTTCAGCATGCAGATGGTGAAAGAATATAATCCTGGCATACACCTTTCCTGAGTTTAAATCATTCAGTATCCTTGTTTTGTTTGAACCAAAGCTTCTTGGTCTATCTACAGGTTCCTCATGAGAACAATGAATTGTTCTGGAATACCCATTTCTTGCAATGTTATCCATAGCTTGTCATGGTCCATACAGTTGAAATCCTTTGTGTAATAAATAAAGCACAGGTATACATACCTCTTTCTGCTATTCTCTGCTTTCAGCCAAAATCCATCTGGTGTCAAAAATGGTATCCCTTGTTCCATGTCTTCTTTTGAATCTGGCTTAAATTTCTGGCAATTCCTTATCAATGTATTGTTGCAGCCATTTTTTAAGTTATCTTCAGAATTTTACTTATATTTGACATAAATGGTATTGTTCAATTCTTGCATTGTTTGGTCACCTCTCTTTGGAATGGATACAAATATGGATCACTTCCAATCGATTGACCAGGTAGCTGTCTTCCAAATTTCTTGGTAAAGATGAGGGAGTGTCTCCAGTACAATTATCAGTTTGTCGAAAGATTTCAATTGGTATGCTGCTAATTCCTGGAGCCTTGTTTTCCCCCAATATCTTCAGTGTAGTTTGGAATTCTTCCTTCAGTACCATTTGCTCTGGACAATATATGACTTTTTGAAATGGTTGAACATCGACCATTTCTTTTTGGTACAGTGACTGTGTATTCCTTTCATCTTGTTTTGATGCTTTCTGCATCACTCAATATATTGTCGACTTTTGTTTAAGTGCCATTGAGTCAGTTCGGATTCATAGCTGCCCTGTATAGGGTTTCTGAGGAGCAGCTTGGTAAATCTGATATGCCAAACTTGCCTTCCAGTGCCTATCCTTCAGTGTGACACCAGGACTCCATTTTTGCCCATAGAATCCTTGAATATTTCAAGTTGAGGCTTGAATTTTTCTTCATTTCTTTTCAGGTTGAGAAATGCTGAGCGTGTTCTTCCCTTTTGGTTTTCTAACTCTAGATTTTTGCGCATTTCACTATAATACTTTATCTTCTTGAATGTCCTTTCAAATTTTATGTTCTGCTCTTTTACTTCATCATTTCTTCCATTACCTTTAGCTTCTCTATGCTCAAGAGCAAGTTTCAGAGTCTCTTCTGACATCATTTTTGTCTTTTCTTTCTATTTAATGACCTTTCACTTTCTTCATGTATGATGCTCTTGATGTCACCCCACAACTCTTCTGGTCTTTGGTTATTAGTATTGAATACATGAAATATGTTCTTGAGATGGACTCTAAATTCAGGTGAGATATATTCAAGATCATATTTTGGCTCTCATGAACTTGTTTCAGTTTTCTTTAGCTTCAGCCTGACTTGCTTAGGAACAATTGGTGGTCTTTTCCACAGTCTGCCCCTGGATTTGAATACAGTTCTTTATTGCACTGGAAATTGCCCCATGGCCCACTTGTGTTCTTGTATGAGTATTTCCTGAGTCTGTGCTTGCCACTTCTCTGGAGCTTTCTTGGAAGAAAGTACTCTTCCTACCCTATTTAGGGTTGTAGTTTTCCCTCTTCTATTTCCTTCATTAATCAAATCCCATCTGCTTTCTATCTTTAAGGATTTCCTCAAACCATTTCTGGATGCCTTTTTTGTTTTCTAGCCCTGTTATGGTTTAATTATTTTCAAACTGTGTTTTCTGTCATTTCAATAAAGCTATGGAAATGAAGAGAAATACATGTGTTCATGTGTTCAATCAACCATCATTCACCAATGAATACCTTCCCTTTGCCTTGTCGAAGTAAATGTGTGGTCAGGAGCATTCTCTAAACTGTCACCATCATAACTCAATACCTTAAAGCAAATAGTCATGATCCAAGAATCATACAAACAATTAGAATATACTGATTACACTGAAGTGGATTATTTAGGGAGACTGAACAACATTTCTATTCTCTTCCTACTGCCACTGAATCAATTGCAACTCGTAGAGACCCTATGTAGGGTTTCCGAGGCTGTGAATGTTTACAGAAGCAGAAAGTCTCATCTCTCTCCTGTGAGTGGATAGTGAGTTTGAATGCCAACCTTGTGGTTAGCAGTCCAATATTTATCCTGCAGTGCCACCAGGGCTCCTTGGACAGCATTTGCTAGGCCTCTAATTTTTTTTTTCTGTAATTTAATTTTCAATATAATAAGTTAATATTGTTGATTTTTTAAATGGTATTACAGTTCCAGCCTTGCCTTGTGTCCATTTAGATGTAAAAAGTCCAAACTGCAGATACCATTCTGTTTGCACTTAAAATATCATGCATGCAGATGGCATGTACTTAATAAGTAATTTTAGATAAATTAATAAATGAATGACTATGTGCCTACACAGCACTCATTTTTACCACAGACTATCTCTGCTAGTTGATTAGGAGCTGAACCAAGGTGGGTTTTTGCTCTCTAATTTAGGTAAAGTCTGGGTCATATGAGGCCAGAGGCAGATGGGCAGGTGTGACATTACCATAATTATCAATGGTAAAGATCTTCCTAGGGAAGTTTGTCAATAGCCAAACCACTGGACTCATTTCTGCCAGAGACATCTGTTGATTACTCAGCTACATCTCTGAAGGACGTATCAGAACAACAAAATTAAGGAATTAATTCTTCTTCAGCTCCTGAGGTGGCTAAAATGGAGTCACCTGGAATTTCTACACTTTCTGGAATAACACAGCAGCTGATAGCCTCAAGGGAGCTCTCTTGTCAGCCTAAAAGACAATATTTTAGGTAAGGGAGGATGTGGGTTATGTATGCCAGAAGGCAATGTGCAAAACAGTGTTTTTGTTCCCTTGACTCAGTTATAGTTGCAGGCTGTAGGGATTCATTGGTGTGTCAGTAGAATTAAAGTACAATCTTGTTACAGACCAGACAGGATTTTAGTCAGGCATTTCGTGGTGTAATGCAACCTGACACAATAGAGACAGTTGCCTGGAGGAAAACCCCTCCTGTAGCCCACTCTAAATAGCAATGCTCTAAAGGAATACTTCTGTCTGTTGGATAATGTGCCTTTACACAAAACACATGCTGACCACCTGTGCCCTACATTTATCCCCTGTTGCTACTTAACTATCCATACTAAGAATATTGTCTTAAAGTCTTTTCCCCTTCAACTTTCCCCTAGTTTAACTAATTGGCTAACTTAATGTCATTTTCTACTAGGGGCTCATGTCTCACACTCTCCCCCAAAATAGGAGGTGACAAGAGTCCACCAACAAGGAGAAGATGAATGTTTTAAGGGACTAAAATGAAAAGAGACCAATCAGTGGAGGAGTTGGGCTTCCCCAGAAGTAGGAACATTGCTAGAACAGAAAACACTCTGTCTTCTTTGGGAGGTCTTTTTGTCAGAGTAAGAGCATATGGTACTTGGTTGTATGACTGTTCATATCTGGAATTCCTTATAGGAAATAGCTACACTTCATGTGGAAACTTTGCTAGGGACAAGGTCCTAGA
This sequence comes from Chrysochloris asiatica, assembly GCF_000296735.1. Lineage (NCBI taxonomy): Eukaryota > Metazoa > Chordata > Mammalia > Afrosoricida > Chrysochloridae > Chrysochloris > Chrysochloris asiatica. Next base: position 624,874 of record NW_006408677.1, on the reverse strand, counting down.
GAAAAAAACAATCAAAAGGATTTGTGAAAACAGAAAAAGAAATAGAGAGAAGAGGGAGAAACACAAAGAAAGCAATGTGATTTAGTTGATGGAAGACTGTTTTTACATAGTAACAGGAACCAGTCGTGAAGGTTAGGTTCCTTAATCTCCTACAATCCTAGCTCTGAAGAAGGTAATCAAAGACAGACTCATGAGGGCAAAGCAGATTGGGTAGGCAACTGGGTAACCTTAGAGAAATCCTCTGTGAAAAGTCTTTTGAATAGAATTCTGGCTAACTGGAAGGTCTAAAAGTTCAGTGTAAGACATTTTATGGACCTCAGAAACTCTACTGATTCAGTTAGCACAGTATAATAGAAAATACTTCAACTATGGAGTCAGATGACTAGGGTTAAATATTAGACTTGTCACTCATTAGTTCTATGCAAGGTAGCAAATATTACTGAGCCTCAGCTTCCATATTTGAAAATCAGACTAAGTATCATTTATCTCATAGAAATGTAGACAACATAAATGAAATGAAATCAATCTGGTAATCTGCTTAATAAAAATTTATCATTATTGTTATTTCTGGGCATGAATTGTTTATTAAAGCAACAACAAAAAGTATGCTCCTTCAGGGAACTACCAAGTACAGGTAAAGATTACCAGGGAAATTATCTATATGGTTTTGTTAATCTTAACGCATGTGACTTCCACATGGAGCCCCTTGTAATATTTACTCCTTGATACTTTTGCTACTGTGAAAATATTTTTGAACCTTTGAAATACAGCTTTTTCTTCTATAGGAGGAAAGAGGGTTGTGTGGACTTTGCTTAAAATAATATGTGCAAATTCTTCATCCTTAGCATTGCACATTCAAGAACAGCCAGTTTGCAAAATATCCATCTGTGGTGGCCATACACCTTGAACTCTACTTGCTTGACATTCTAAATAAAAATCTTGAGAAGGAAACTCTGGCTAGTTATTAATGAAATTTGGCCACAATTGATTAATCTGAGAAGAACATGGCATCCAGCTTGACATTTTCTTATTCACACCTATGTGGTGAGATCGGATCACAGATACAGCAAGTTAGGTGCTTCTGAGAAGACCAGTAAATTTTAATATTGAATTTAATATTGAATACCTAGAATTTACAGAACACCTGATATTCGAGTACTTCTCAGACATCATCTCATTAATTTTCAAGCTTATCCTATGAAGCAGATGTTGTTTTTGGTATACTAATGGGAAAAACAAGGCTCTGAAAGGTCAAAAGACATGGTAAAACAAGTTAGAGATACAGATAAGGATTAGAATCCAGGTATACTGACACTCACTCTGTTTCTTTTATTGCTTTTGGAAATGTCAGAGGTTATAACTTAGGTTTAAAAGATGTTATTTCAATTACATCGAGTTAAGGAGAGGATTGCCATTGGGATGTCTCAAATTTTTAGTTTTATTTGTAGACACTGGTACCTACCATAGCATAAAAATCAGAACCTTACCCAGATGTTTATTGTTTGCTTGCTTTGGTTTTTACTTTTATACGTGGAATCACCAGAAAGTTCTTACTATAACTCATCTCCTAGGTGTGTTTCCAATATTTTCCATATATTACATCTCATTTCCATACTCGCATAGTAAAGAAGAAAATGTTAAATGGATGGCTGAATCCTTACCCTTTTATCAATAAATCTTTGGTTTAACCACAATTCAGTAAGTAGTAATTAAACTGTTTTTTCATATTTACTGTATCATAAATCCTTTGTTGTTAATTTCCCATGTGAAATAAGTTAGTGGTCATGTCTTCATAAAGTCTTGATCAAATTATACCCACACCAGCAAGCCACAATTACTAGCTGGTGTTTGTTAAAGCTCTCAATGATTCGTGGATTCTAAGAAACTTGATAGTAAAGGTGGTCTTGGATTCTTAGAGGCTATTTTCACCCCCTGAAAATAGTCCAGTTGTACAGCAGGCAGGAGACCTATTGAGGTTATGTCAAAAGGCTGGACTTTCTTAATTCCAAAGACAAGAAAAGAATACCTCATTTTAAAGTATACACATCTCTTAGTTAATATTTGTATGAACAGTGTGGCTTTAAAAATATAGTTCATCTCTTTCATATGAAGGGCTTCAAAAAGTTCATGGGAAAATTCCATCATTTTTTAACTCCATTTTATCATGAAATGTTTGAAACACCCTCATAATCATCAGAGGTGTTCTTCAGATCTGTTGCTTCAATGTTTGTAACAGTTTTGGATTTTTTCCAAACATTAGTTAGCAATGATAATTATTATGTTTTCCTTTTTGTCCGTTAGTTTAAATCACAAAGGAGAATAGAGCAATTGATGTGGAAAGATGAATGTTTTCAAGTATCATGTCACAGCTAACCTATTTAAGGGAATGCTAGAAAAAAAATTTGGGGGGGTCAATAAAGTAAATTGTGGAAATGGGATACGGAGTCTGTTATCTATGGGAAGTGGAATTTTCTTTTCACTCAAACTTCTGACATTTCTCTAAGTACTTTGGTTGCTTAGGCAATAATATGGTTTTATTTTGCATTATATTAACTCTCTCAGTCTTTATATTTCACTTAGTAGTCTTCCAATTTTTATAATATCCAGGATTATTTAAAAATACACACACATGGACATATATAAGCATGCACAGAGCCTTAAAAATATATATCATCTAAGTCTGTAATCTTGGGTAAGGTTTTACAGTGAACTCAGTCCTGATCCTCATTTGGAAAGTCTAGGGAGAAGCAGAAGATGATTCCTCTGGCACTCTGGGACCATTGGAAAGAAAAGAAGTTAATCTCTGTTCTCACTAATATACAGGTCAATACATTGTAACATTACCAGGGTTTTATGTTTACTAACAGAAAATCTGCCAATTTATGGTGACCCCATACACATATTTTGGAAATATACCAACGAGTCTTTCGTCCTAGTCCATCTTAGTCTTTAAGTTCCACTGAAACCTGGTGAATATCAAAGCAACACACAAGCCTCCAGAGACCCACATGATGGTGAGAATTCTACCACTGAACAATCACAGCCCCTCTGGTGTTGAAGATGAAAAGCTCTAGATGCTGCCTTGAGATGCTCACAGGCTAATGGGAAGACAGATATGGAAATATTCAACATCTAAACCGGTAGGATAAACACTGTAGGATAAACTCTGGACTGCTAACTGCAAGGTTGGTGGTTCAAACCTGCCAGTCACTCCTTGAAAATCCTATAAGGGTTGCTATGAGTCGAAACTGACTCCATAGCATTTTACAACAAGAAACAAATGTGGTAAGGACTCCTGTTGCATGCCATCTAGTTGATTTCAGACTCATACAGACCCTGTAGAAGGGATCTGAGGAGGTAAATCTTTATGAAAGCAAACAGCCTCATCTTTCTCCCTCAGAGTGGCTGGTTAAATTCTAACTACTGACCTTGTGCTTAGTAGCCCAACTCGTACCCAACTATGCTACAAGGACTCCTGGTGGTAAGTGAAGAGGTATGCAAACATTGTTAGAACACAATCTCTTATTCCAGGTAAAAGCTGTTATGCAACCCAATGTATTCGCTCAGTACCTAAGTGGGGGTGGGGAGGTAGAGAGAAGAAGAAGAATGTTTGATGTCCTGTGAGATTGTTGAGTAAAGCTTCTCTTCAGCCCATCCAGTCACTCCTCCCCACCTAATACCTCTGTCTGCTGGATTTGCTATATTTTGTCTGATTACTATAGTTTTCCTTCCTTTCATCCTGTTTGAAAGACCAATTCGAATTTGGATATACTTCTTTATTTCAGGAAGAAAGGAATGTTATGTCTGTTTTGTTTTTTTATCTCTGTGATATAGGTGTTATAATCAGTGCCTTTCATGGATGAAAAAAAAACCTGGTGCAATGAGGAGGATTTGCCCAAAACAACACACCTGGTAAGTACCAAGCCGGACTTTAAAATGTGGGAGAGTTCTTAACTGAGACACAGATAGTTCCCAAACTTTAGTCATTGAAGTAAAGATATCAGGTTGATGACTAAGGCACACCTCGCCCAAGCCATGGTACTTTTACTTTCCTGATTTTGCCTTATGTTACTACATATGCTATTATTTACTTAATTAAAAAAAAACTGATTCTCCTCCTTTTCAAATACCTTAATGGTTAACTAGGTTAGCTAGGCTATAGAATTTGTGACATCACAGTTTTCCAGTGTTAGTTATTCGTGTGTGTTGTTATTAAGTACCGTGGAGTCAGTTTGGATTCATAGTGACCCTGCACAGGATTTCCGAGGCTCTAACTCTTTACGAGAGCAGAAATCCTCATCTTTTCTCCCATGGAATGGCTGGTAGTTTCGAACTACCGACCTTGAGGTTAGCAGACTGATTGGTAACCACTACGCTCGCTATTCATGTGTATGTACCTATAAAACAAGTATATAATTGTTAACAACAAAAACTTTGAGTACAATTGTTTAATGAGAACCTAAAATGCTGTGTAAATCTTCACCAAAAACACAATAAAATAATATATTTTTAAAAAGCATTAGTCCATGTACCACATAAAATCATTTCACAAATCACAAATGATATGTGTGTTGTACTTTAGAAACGCAAACCGACTCTATACTAGTTGTTTCATTAAATTACCACAGTTGCCTGCGAATTTAGGAGTGACACTATCTGATGCAGCACAGGAGGCACTCACTCATCTATGCTAAGAAATTTGGCCAACTGATTGGAAGAGATCTATATTTGTGTGCATTCCAAAGAGAGGTGACCCAATAGAATGCAAAAAATCATCTAGCAATATCATTGATATCAAAGGCAAGTAAAATTTCACTGAAGATAATTAAAAAAACAACTGCAAGAGTACATCAGAGGGAACTGCCAGAAACTCAAGCCGGATTCAGAAGGGGATATGAAATTAGGGATATCATTGCTGATATCAGATGGATCTCGGCTGAAAACATAAAATACCAGAAAGATGTTTACTTGTGCTTTACTGACTATACAAAGGCTGTTTACTGTGTAGATTATGACAAGTTGTGGATAGCATTGTGAAAATAGATATTCCAGAAAACTTACTTGTGTTCGTGAGGAACCTGTATATAGACCAAGAACAAGAACAGAATGAGAGGATACTGAATGGTTTAAAATCAGGAAAGGTGTGCACCAGAGTTGTATTCTTTCACCATACTTATTCCATCTGTATGCTGAACATATAATCTAAGACATTAGATTATATTAAGAAGAATGTGGCATCAGGATTCGAGCAAGATGCATTAACAACCTACGATGTGCAGATGACAAAACCTTGCATGCTGAAAGTGAAGAGGACTTAAAATACTTAGTGATGAATATCAAAGACTACAGCCTTCAGTATGGATGGCATCTCAGTGTAAAGAAAACAAAAATTCTAACCACTGGAACAATACATTTGTTGTTAAGTGCCGTCAAGTTGGTGCCGACCCATAGCAACCCTGTAGGATTTCCAAGAAGCATCTGGTGAGTTTGAACCACCGACTTTGTGGTTCAAATGACTTTGTAGTCCAGCACATTAGCCCACAGCACCACACCAGAACTCAGAACAATAACTGGCATCATGATAAATGGAGAAAAGTTTGAAGTTGTCAAAAACTTAATTTTGCTGGCATCCGCAATCAACTCTCATGGAAGCAGCAGTCAAGAAATCAAATGATGTATTACATGAGGCATATCTGCTGCACAAGACCTCTTTAAAGTGTTCCAGAATAAATATATCAGGTTGAAGACTAAGGTGCACCTTGCCCAAGCCATGGTACTTTCTCATATGCATGTAAAAGTTGAACAATGAAAAGGAAGACCATAGAAGAATTGATGCATTTGAATTATGGTGCTAGAGTAGAATATTGAAAGTACCATGGACTATCAGAAAAAAAACAAATCTGTGTTGGAAGAAGTACAGCCAGAGAATGCTCCTTAGAAGGCAGGATGGTCAGGCTTTGTCCCTCATACTTCAGACATATTATCAGGAAAGACTAGTCCCTGGAGAAGGACGTCATGCTTAGTAAAGTGGAGGCTAAGCAAAAAAGACCCCAAGACCCCCCAAAAGATGGGTTGGCACAGTGGCAGCAACAATGGACTCAAGCTTAACGATCATTTTGAAGATACCGGGCAGTGTTTCTTTTTATTGTGCATAGGGCCACTATGAATTGGAACTAACTCAATGGCATTTATCAACAATAACATATCTGATTTAAGGTGATGATGAAGAAATTGAAGAATTTCTCCAACTCCTTCAGTCTGAAATTGATCAAACATGCAATCGAAGCATTGATAATCACCGGTGATTGGAATGCAAGAGTTGGAAACTAAGAGGAAGGATCAGTAGTTGGAAATAATAATAATAGTCTTGGTGATAGAAATGATGCTGGAGATCACATGATAGAATTTTGCAAGACCAGTTACTAATTCATTACAAATGTGTGTATTCAACAACATAAATGGCACCTAACATGTATACCTCATATGCATGTAAAAGCTGGACAAGGAAGAAGGAAGACTTAAGAACTGATGCCTTTAAATTGTGGTGTTGATGAAGATATTAACAGCACCGTAGACTGCCAGAATAATAAATAAATCTGTATGTCCCTTAAAGCTGTGGATGGTGAGACTTCTCATGTACTTTGGACATGTATTCAGGAGGCACCAGTCCCTCGAAAAGGACATCATACTTGGTAAAGAAAAGGGACAGCAAAAAAGAGGAAGAACCTCAATAAGATAGATCGACAGAGTGGCTGCAACAATGGGCTCAACCATGACAACAGTTGTGAGGATGGTGCAGGACAGGGCAATGTTTCAGTCTGTTATGCACAGGATCACTTTGTGTTGGATCCAACTCAATGGCACCTAACAACAGCAGCAACAATAACATATCTAGTTAAGGAGTCCTGGGTGAAAAAAAAAAAATGGTTAAGTGTTGGGCTGCTAACCAAAATGTTGAAAATTTGAATTCACCTAGAGTTGTCTCAACCATTGAAAACTCAGTGGAGTTCTATTCTACTCTGAATCACTGAGGGGCACCATTAATCATAATCAACTTCAGGGCAACTGGTATGTTTTTTTGGTTTATATCTGATTAAAACTTGGGTTGCCTTTTTTATCTTCTGAAAAGAATAAGTTATAGAACAATGAAGACTAACTGATGGAGTGGCAAGGACTCAGGTCTAAGAGAAAGCAATAGGGGACTGGTGGAACATTAATTAATCTGGAGAAAAATGTTTTAAGGAAATTTAGACTAAGGAGACAATAGTCTTCACCTGAAAACACCTTAGGGGAGGCAGCTTAGACTAAGACATTGAGAAAATAAGCAGTATTTAAGGACTTGGAGTTATGTACCTGTTTTTATAACTTGTAAATAGTTAGGTCAGTGTTTTTCTAGTGTTCACTTATAAAGCAATGTACGGCACTTTCACTCGAGTGTTATGACTCACTTTGAGGAAATGTGTGTAAAATCAGAGGCAGCTGTCTTTCTGATACCATTGCCACTCCACTCAAGAGACTCCCAGAACCTCAGGTGCTTGCAGCATAGACAAAGAGAAGTGGTCAGCTGGCTGACTGGCTGTTGCAATGGCCAGCAGAACAGTTTGCGTGCATGAGCAGGCTTGAGTTGTTATCATCTCTGCCTCTCTGGGATAAGGCAATAATTACAGATATTAATGAGGAGTGTTTACTTGAGCCCTGGTGGACTCTACTCAGCTTAAAGATGAGTTGTTGCTGTTGTTGTTTTCAATTTGCATTATTAACCGAAAACATTTGAGAGGAAACCATAAGATTAAGGATGAAACCAGAAAGCCTGTAGTGAAACCCAATAAGGTAGTATCTCCATTTTGTGCTAATTGGTTCTAACTAGTAATTAAAGAGGCCAGATGGTCTCCCCTGGGGAAAAGAGCACTACATTTTAGGGAAATATATGCTTGTCCTTCTTCATGAATATTCGTACTCTTGTTCTTGCCAGCATTCATCATTTTTCATTTTATCTCCTCAGTAACAATTCAGATTTTATTTGCATGTTTTAAAGAGCACACAATAGTATTACAATATCTATTTGTAGAATTTTTTTCATTAGGACATTTGTTAGCCTGTGTGGTGGTGTATATTTATAAGTTGGGAAAATGTCACTCTTTGAAACATATTCAATAGCATTTACAAACAAACTCCAGAAATTGACAATAAGATAATAAACTTGTTTTTGATATCTGGAGCCATTTCCAGAAATATTTGTGAACTAGGAACTAATGAATTAAATGTCATATATGGAACTAGTTAACAGGATATCTGAATGGGGGCATCTGAGAAGGTTTGAGAATTGGGGTTCTCGAGAAAGATGGGGGAAATTGTAGAATTAGAGTTACGTCCAAACTGTCAGGTTCAGTTACCAGTTTCAGTATGCAGTTCTGTTATTATGCCCCCCAAAATGAGATTGGTCTTTCTATCTTCTGTGATCTTCTTTATTTTCTTTCATCTGGTTTGTATTAACAGCTAATTTTGGCAATATGCCATTATCCATTCATTTTATATGTTCATTCAATTTTATACAACGTTTTTTTTTCTACTACACATACTATTTTCTGTTTGAAACATGATATTTACTAGTATTTACATGCCTACATCATAAATACCAGATTATCAACCTAAAACATTCATTAAGCACCAAATTTTTGCAAGAGATGGATAAGATTACAAAGAAAACATTGTCCCTGCTCTTAGCACTTACAGTCTTGCTGGGCAGACAAGGAACCAATCCTTAAAAAGGCAACTATTGTGCAGTCTAAACTATAGTATATACTTTAAAAACATTTCAAACAAATATATCAGAAATGTATCAAAATGATTTCTCACATCCTCAAAGCTGTACCCTTGGAATTTATAAACCTATTCCAATGTGGGTATTGTGTTAATAAATATCTTTGGAAACTCTCTTTGAAATTAGCTCCAGAGCCTGTGATCCATTCTTTGGGATTTTCCAAAGGGCAGAAAACATTCTACTTTGAAGGAGACATTGATTCGGATAACAGTTAAGAGTCATGTTGAGCCAGACTGGTGAATAAGAAAGCCAAACAAGCTGAGTAATACAAATTTTGGGGTTAAATTGAGATGTGCTCACAAATCAATAAGACTAGTTTTCTTACACAGTTTGGAAATTTACTTTGAAAGTAGTTTCCTTATATGAGTTCCCATGTCCCTCTTTCCCAATATTGGTGTCATTGGAATAGGTGGGTAGCCTCCCAACTAACAACAGGTCATTCTCAATCAATATATGGCTTTTACAGAATCCAGAGAGAGTCACTCTATAGAAATGGTAGTTTGATCACCAAATCAGATTAGCATGGTTTTAAAATGCTATTCTTCATATCATAGAAAGTCTTCTTCAAATAATTTCTCATTGGAATCCTTCGCTATTCCAAGACTAGACTTGACTATTTATTCAATATTGATCTTGGTTTCTACTGTCAACCAACTCTATACATTGCTGAGATCATTCCTAATTTATTGGCTGACTACTCATAGCATTCTCTGATGGTTGGTTATATGCTGTGGAGTCAGTTCCGACTCATAGCGACCCTGCATAAAGTTTCTGAGGCTGTAAATCTTTATGGGAGCAGAAAGTCTCATCTTTCTCCCACAGAACTGCTGGTAGTTTTGAACTGCTAACCTTGAAGTTAGCAACCCAACCCAGAACCACTATGTATAGTCTCATTTAGCAATGTGCATACATTTGAAAACTACATTTCAAAAACTATGGTTTTATCACATATGTAACTATTAGTAAGTCTAAGCATACAACAAATAACAAACTGCCTTTGAATTCAAGCTGTCATGTTTTGAACCAATCACTGTAGATGATTCCTTAACATTTTCAGTAGTTCCCAGGCTAACATTCTGGCAAGTGTTGGAGAATTAGAGGGGTACTGCTGTAGACAGGACAAAGCAATCATGAGAATTCTGCTTATATTTTCTCTTAAGCCCAGTACAAAGAGAGAACATTAATGTTAGCGTAAGGGTTTCCTTAGTCTCCAAATGTTCCTTGCAATACAGGATCAACAGCTCTGGGCACATAGAAAACACTTGTGAATGTCTTTGTGTTTACATATTACTATTGATAAAAAGTATCTTCCTTGCTATAACTTACGTATGAGGGTAAGTCAAAAAGTATTGCTACAAAATCATAGACACCTTTATTAAACAAAAACTGAAATGTGAAGTTATTTGAGTTTTTGTTTAATAAAGGTTTCTCAACAGAACTTCCACATATAGGTGTATAGACTTCTGCAAGTGGTGGGTCCATCCTTCTAACCCTTCCTTGAAGAATTCTGGACTCTTTGATTGACAGCATCAAAATGGCAGTTGTGGCATCCTTGAGGGACTCAAATAGTGTTTCTTTTCAATGTTCCTTGAATTTGGGGAACAAAAAGAAGTCTGAAGGGGACAAGATCAAGGCTGTAAAGTGGATAGGATAAGATTTCCCAAACAAAATTCTCTGAGGACGGCCCTCGCTACCCTTGAACAATGAGACTGTGCATTGGGTGGTGGGGGGTGGGGGTGGGTGGATCCTTGGCTCAAATTTCCTAATCTTTTCCTCATTAGTACCGTTTTCAATATTTACAAAAATTCTTCCTAATAAACCCTCATGATCATCCTGTGTCCTTTGATAAAATCTATCAAGATTACCCCTTGGGAATTCCAAAAGACAGTTGCCATATCTTCTGAGTGGATGACCTCTCTGCCTTGAATTTAATTGGCCCAGCAGATCACATTAGAAGCTACTGGTTTAATTGTACCTTTATTTGAATGCATTCTAAGTAGATTAAGGTAAGTGTATTACTGAGAGAACTTGTCTGCAACCATCCAGTGATTGCAGAGACATTTAAACATGTTTACTTTGGAATAAACCTATACATGTATGAATTGGAACCCTAGTAGCGATACTTTTTGACTCACCCTAGTGTTATAATTTGCGAAACTCTTCCAAAGCCCTACATGGCTTGACTTTAACTCAATGCATGATATCCTGACCCTTAAATGAACCATATAATGGGACTTTTCGTGGTTACTTGATCGCTCGATGATTCCCTATACCAAGATGGTATACGCTGCATCAGGATAGGCCATCTGATCATCATTTTAATTCACTTATTAAAACCAGTTCTGTTTTCAATTTCCTTTCATGGCCAACATTTTTCATAATGTCTGTTGCCAAGATGTCCAGTATAGATCCAAAAAATAACCAACATAGAAACGAAGGTAGTACCACTGAACTATTTGGATAGGGTGTGCACTTCCTCATCAAAGCATATAGAGTACTCTGTATCCCATTATCATTTAGATTTGGGTGTAAAGATCCCTAAGTGCTTCTATGTACCGTGTCTGCTGTACTCTCCACAAAAGGTATTCTTTGCAAACATCAAAGGCATCAGTGATGAATGACATGCACCTAATGCATAAAATCCCACTCCCTCATCTATTTGAATGCAGCCTGCTTTTCTTTCAGAGATCCACACTATATCAATCTGGACAATTCAAGCTAAAAACAACCACATAACAATCCAAGGTAATTCATGTAAAAGCAGAAGCTTTTTGCCGAAATTACCTTGATAATGGTAGATGTGTAAAGAGGGTGCAGGAGACGTTTCTTTTGGAAGACAATTAGCTTATCCAATTTTATTGACTTTATTAGTACCATTAGAAATATGGTGTGTTTAATTCTCAAAGATGATTAAATATCCTTTCCTTTTATCTGTAAGAGGCCAGCCTTTAGATTTCAGCTTCCTGGAAAGGTAGTGGAACGCTACAGCTCAGAGGAAATGTTTATATGAGGAAAGGAACAGAGATAATCATTGTTCCTTCTGAAAATAAAGGGCAAAATGAAGTGCTTCTCATGATGTCTTGAAGATATAGATATAAGGCAGCATTTTGTTATGTAAAACAGGCTAAGGAACAAATTTGTTATGTAAAACAGGCTAAGGACCTCCATCTGGAGGCAAATGCTTTAAAAACTTAGTAAAAGCGGGCTTTAAAAAGTTCATGGAAAAATTGAATTGAAAGATATTAGAATTTTTGCATGAACTTTTTGAAGTTCCCTTTTATTTTGAGGTCAAAAGTCTGAACCAAGGGCAATGCCCTAAAGGAGAAAACAATAAATTCATGAATTCATTTCATTAATAAACATTTTGTTTCTATTAAACTAGGACAGTTTTCTAAGTAAAGCTATCTACAATGATCAAAACTATGAATATCTAAAAGTGTGAGTCTGGTACACTGAGATAGAATGTAAAACTTACGAGCTACAAATATATATGTATTTCTAAAATCCTGCCGGACATCACCACAATATTCTGCCAGACTCTAAAACTCATTATGTCCAAAAAGGAACTGGCAGCCTGCCACTTTTCCCTACTCCCCACCCCTTCCACCCACAGATTTGTACCTTCTTATAACTGAGTCCTGGTGTGGCACTGTGGGCTAATGCGTCAGACTGCAAAGTCATTTGAACTGCAAGGTCAGTGGGTCAAGCTCACTAGTTGCTCCTATATGGGGTCGCTATGGGTTGGAATCGACTTGATGGCACTTAACAACAACAACAAATAACTAAGTTCAGATGATCTCCAACTAATTTATTGGGGCAGAATTTTGCATTTTTGAAGCTTTTGCTGAGACTCCTATTCTTATCATAGCTGTAGATACTCAGCTCTGTATATATTGAGTCAGTAAGTGAATAAATGTTTTGAAGCTCAGAGAGAAATGTGGGAAGTATTATGCATATAACATCTATCTCAGAATTTGTTTTGTTTGATTTCAGTGACTTGGGAGATTAGTCTTGGGCTGTGTGCATGGTGTGTATGTATTTTTTGTAATTTGGAAATATTTTAGAAATGCTACTAGAATAGTAATTGTAGGGAAATTTCTACTTGATGCCAGAACAAATGATCAATTAAGAGCTTACCTGGAATTGTGTTTAACTCTCTCCCTCCCTTAAACACAGTGCAGACAACACAGCATCAGGTATTTTATTTATAGGAAATGTCTATCACATGTACAAGTGAGGGAGCAGGCAGAGAGCCTGTGTACAGATACATCATTGTAGAGAAACAAAGCAGTATTACTATGGGCCATCTACCATATGGAATTGGCTATTGTGCTGAATGCTTCCTAATAGTTGCATATTACTGTGGAAGTCTTTGCTTAAATACAGAATAACCTTATATATCGAAGGCTGAGCACTATTGCTTATTGTTCTTTCCTCCCCACTCTTGCCTATGCATATCATTTTTTCTATTTAAAGACAGCTCTGCTACTGTATTGCTACAGAGCCTGGTTGAAGAGTGAAAGTGCACGATTAAGAGATTAAGTGTAATCAAGTGGTCTTTTCTAAGCAATCCATAAATGCAGTTTTCTCTTTGCTTTGCAGTTTTTTAAGAACCAGAATAGGCTCCTACAGGTTGAAATTGCCTGTTGCACAGAGATGGGCTAGAAATGTTCTGTGGACAGATGTTGATGGCTGCATTTATGAGTTTATCACAAATTTTCTCCAGAAGTGAAAGAAAGTACTAAAAACAAAAACAGACTAACAACAATTTTTTTTAAGGATTTGAAAAGGGGGAAAGAGGAAACAGATTAATAAAGGTTTAGCACAGGGTCAGGTTAAGTGTCTCCCAATAACAGCAACCTCTTAAAGTAACAAAGGGAAATGGCAGTGAATTTGTCCAGTGAGCTTGTGACAGTACCAGCTTTCCCTTGGATACTAGTGTTAGGACTTTCCATTGAGAAAATCCAGCTCACAGCCTTGGATTGCACATGTCACATCCTAAGCCAACCCTTGTGCAAAGAGAAGAAATGAGAGACGGAGGCAAAGTGATGTGACAGTCAGCTTTTCAGATAAGACTAGCAAGCAATTTGATAGTCAGTGAAGAGGTCTAAAGAGGGATTGCGTAAGGTGGCCATGGTAACAAGAATGGAGGAGAATTTTAACAGATGCATTTTGAGTCATTGCAGAGAGGGAAGATGAGCTGGATATGGAGAAAAAACACAATAGCAAAGAAATGATTAAAATATAGATAATGGCTTTAGCTGTTTAGATGAAGGAATGGAGGTTAGGGAAACTATAAACAAGGATGCTTAGGATTTTTCAATATTCTAAATCTTAATTGTGCTTTGTTCTTAGGTGCTGTTGATTCGATTTTTTTTACACATAGCCACCCCATGTGGCAGAATATAAATGGCCTATAGGGTTTTCTATAATCTTTAGGTGGAAGCAAATGCCATGTCTTTCTCCCTCAGACCTGCTGGTTGGGTTCAAACTGCCAACCTTTAGGTTAAAAGCCGAACATTCAATCGTTATACCACCAGGGCTCCTTAGTTATGCTTTGGTAGTGTTTTATTGATAGTAGCATAGGCTAAAGTTCCTTAGAACTCCTCATTCTTTTAAACCATCTCAGTAAGCATTTAAAGCAGGGTCTCTGAACTTATGATACATTGATCCTCCTCCTCAAAGTGTTTATGAATATAATTCAAGGGCCCATGCATTAGTATAAGGAAACATTTTTTAAAAATTTTATTGTGAATTGGGTGAAAGTTTACAGATAAGATAGATCATCAGTTTTACATTCAACAAGTTATACACTTTGTTTCATTACAATGATTACAGTCCCCTCCTTGAACCAACAGTTAGTTATCCTACTACCTCCCTGTGACTTCCCGTTTGCAGCTTATATTTCACAAATGAACAAAGCAAAAATACTTGATATATATTTATAAAACAAAAAAATATATATCTATTAAACCCACCCATTTGTAAAGGGCCACATTCTGCTAGCTAACCTCCTGCCGATAGGCACACAGCCTTTTTCAGTCCATGGGCCTAGAGCCCTCAACTACTCTGTTTCTCCATGCCACTGCCTCTGCCATCATCTCTGCTGTTACCGCTTTTCTAGATAGGTATCTCACACTCTGCTCATGCTCTTCCTTCGTCATGGTCCTGGGATGGTCTATCCCTGATGTGAAAGATTAACTACTCCCCCCTTTTAATTATACATCTTCTACAATTACAGTTGTGACAATCACACTTAATCCTGCTAACAATTACTCACAATTGAGTCATTAAATTCTATCATTGTCATCCTCCCATTTTCTTTTACCAGATCCATCTGAAAAAGAAGGAAGCTATTAATTGGGGATTCTACATTACCCCCCCCCCCATTCTAAAACTAAGCACACTCATGAAAGCTTGTAAGCCAGTCACTTAATTCCTATATAGCCCTCCATTTATTTAATTAAGTGGATAGTTTACATTGTAGAAAATCGGGTTTGCACTCAAACAAATGTATTTTGTTTCATTGCAATTACAGTCCCTTCCATGCACCATCAGCTAACAGTATTTGCCTCTATTCGCTCTTTTTATTTTTAATGTACACAAAAACACACAGGAATATATAATCATTTAAACAACCAAAGGGCATATTTTGCAAGCCAGCCTCCTGCCCACCAGCACACAGCTTTTCTCTTTCCAAGAGTCTAGAGTCCTCAGCTGCTCTATCTCTCCATGCCATCACCTCTGCTTCCATCTCTGGTGTCACTGCTTCTCTGGTTAGGATCCCATGTTCCACTCTTGCTCTCCCCTCTTGATTGTCCTAAGGTCCTCTGTTCCTGGAATGTAAGATGAACTACTCCCCTCTTTTTTTTAATATAACTTCAACCTTTACAATTGTGGACATCACAATTATTCATGATAACAATTACTTACTATTGAATAAAATAAAAATCCTATCTCCATCTCCTTTCACCATACCCCATCTAGACAAGATAAAAACTATTCAGTGGAGATTCTACCTTCCTCCACTTGCTCTGAAGCTAAACTCTTGAAAATTTGTAAGCTAGTCATCTCATGTCTTTATAGTCCCCCTATTTTAGGTAGCCAATGTCTAAGTTGTCTGTCCCTGTCAACCCTGTGTACGAAGGGGATAGGCTTGATCCTTAATGTGAAGACTGCTTCCCTCTCAGTTGGTATTTTAAGCTACTAAATCCATAAAGTCAAGTTCATCAAATTGTAGCAATTTACACTTGCTTCCTATGTCAAAATTTCTTTATCTTACTTTAGTCAAGTTCTGATCATCAAGCCATCTAAGCTATGTCAAATGGGTGGGTACTATCTTCAAGTTTGGGCATTCTGGCACACACCCCCCTCACCACCACCCCCCACCCCGTATTTCATATCAGCTGGATGTTTCACTCTCATCTCTAGACCACCCCACCCCCCATTATCTCCTAATTTTTGATAGTCAATGTCTAAGTTTCTCATCCCTATCAACCCAGAACATTGGGGAAACATGCTTGTTTCTTAATATAAAGAATCCTTCCATTCTGGTTGGAATTTTGAGTCACTGCATTCATAAGCAAAAGTCTAGTTTGTCAGATTGCAGCAACTTGAACTTATTCACAGTATCAAACATTTTTATCTTCCTTGGGCCAAGTTCCAGTCAACTAGCCATCCAAGCTAGGTTAAATGGGAACTATCTGCAAGTTTGAGTGTTTACAAACACCTCCCTGTACTTCAGACCAGCTGACCTCTTCATTATCAGCCCTGTCCCCCAGGGGCTAGGTGAGTTGCTCATGGGCTCAGGAGTTCACACATCTTTGTACATTTCAGACAAGCCAGGATTTCATCTTCTCTCTCTCATCTCGATGTCAACAGGTGCCAATGGAACATGATCAAATTCAGGTCATGTCTTCATTGCTGCATTTCCCCCATTTCCACTCACAAGTAGATCCAGGTGGTTACCAACGAGCATACTAGACTGCTCACAGGTTCCATTTAAGTTTCAGTCCTAGATGTGGCTTTTCCCTGACGGACTGACTTTTCTTGCCTTGATGCCTCCAAAGCAAAATTATATTTATTTTTGCTAATCTCTAATGAAAAATTTGAGTGCTGATGTGGCACTCGACCATAAGGTAGGTTTGAACCACAAGTTCATCAGATCAAACTCACCAGCTGCTCCTTGGAAACCCTATACAGGGTCACTATGGGTCAGAACTAACTCGATGACAATTTACAACAATGAAATTTTAGCTTTTCTTAAATTAACAATATAGGAAACGAACTATAATATGTGATTTGTCTACAGCAATAATCACTGATATTTGCATGTGGCATTACAGTTGTTACAGATGCTTTGAAAGACAGTTTATATTCACATATTGAAATTATAGCATTTATTAGAGCAGCTATTATGTTTTGTTATTTAATGCATTTGTGTAAAAATTTTGGCACCAACCATTTTCTAGCAGCACTTTCTACTCAACTGGGTTGAGTAATTCATTGCAGTGGCCACACAGAAGTCAGATGCCATACTCACAGTTAATGGAGTTTAATAAGGAATTAACAGGTGACAATGCAGATCAGAAAATGCTCAGGGCATAATTCTTCCAGTCAGGACAGCCTCTCCTCAGTCATGCCCACAGGCAGTCTTATTTTTTTACTGGGCAGTGTTACAAAGCTCTTTTAAGGCTGCTGATAAATGCTCACAGGACACCCCACCCCACCATAAGCCTCAGCCTAAAGGCACTCAGCCCAATTATGTGTCTGAAGGAGCCCCACTCTGCAGGCAAGCCTCCTGAAAAAAGTCAGTCAACTTTACTTGCTCCATGGACTGGGAAACCCACCACTCTCTCTCATGCTCTGGCCCTTTGTTCTCCTGCTTCTGCTCATCTGCCACTCTTCAGTGTCACAGTTTTCTGTGACTGGGTTGAGGAGTTTCAACATGCAGGGATCTTGATCACAAAGAAAATGCTACCCTCCTGGTTCTTTGATGGTAGTTAAATCCCCCCTCCCCCCATTTCTGAAATGACTAATTTTAAACCCACATTAGAGATTTAAGGTTTAATAGTCACAATTAAGCCTGTTAACAATCACAACTGAATTGTACCATCCTATCATCATCTCCCGCCTTTTCTTGTCCGGACTCTTTAGGAAAAAGTCGTTTGCTGGGTGTTACAAGGACTACGAATAGAAAGTTATATGAAGTAATACACTGCACTGCCATTAGTAACAAATGCCACATGTAAACAAATCACATCACAATTATGTTTTAAAAATTGTATTTTAATATAATTGCTTTCCTTTGGAATCCTCAGTATTTAATTTTTCAAAGATTTTTAAGAAAGGGCCCAACAACTTTTACCAGATTTACCAGTAAGTCCAGGGTGCACGCACACGCGCACACACACAAACACATACACTACAACAACAAACCATTAAGATAACCTAATTTAAAACTACTTTAGAAAAGAAAACTTTATCCCTTAAAGTTGTGTTGACAAACAGGGTAACTTCTACTTACATGGATTTCAAGAAGGACAAACAAATCTGTCTTGGACACAGCCAGAATGCTCCTGAAAGGCAAGGATGGGAGATTTCACCCTTTCTTCTTTGGACATGTAGTCATTAGGGATCAGTCTCTGGAGAAGGACTTCATGCTTGGTAAAATAGAGGATCAGCGAAAAAGAGTGAGAGCTTCAATGAGATGAATAGACACAATAGCAGCAGCAATGGGGTCAAACATCACAGCACTTGTGAGGATGGCTCAAGATGGGGCCGTGTTTTGTTCTGTTGTGCATAGGGTCAGTCACTGAATTGGAAACACTTGGTGCCACCTAATAAAAGAAGTTACATGTGATTGTTTAAATTTAATTTAACTAGACACACATGCATTGTTATGGGTTAATGCGCTGGACTTCAAGGTCACTTTGAAATGCAAGGTCAGCAGTTCAAGCTCACCAGCTATCCTCAGAAACCCTACACAGGGTCGCTATGAGTTGGTACCAACTCGATGGCACTTAAAAACAACACATATGAAGCATGTCTGGTGGCACAGTTGTTAAGCACTTGGCTGCTAAACAAGAGGTTGGTGGTTCAAACTCAGCAGCCATTCTACAGGAGAATGATGTGGCAGTGTACTTCTGTAAAGCCACCACTCATTTGTCAGTTAGTTGTAGTATGGTGGCTTGCATGTTGCTGTGATACTGAAAGCTATACCAATGGTATTTTAAATACCAGCAAGGTCACCTATGATGGACTGGTTTCAGATGAGATTCCAATCTAAAACAGATTAGGAAAAAGGAGAGGTGGAATATTCTGAAAACCTTATGAATAGCAGTGGAAAACTGTCAGACAGTACCAGAATATTGAATATTGAAACATTATGAATAGCACTGAATATTTTCAGATATAATATAGTGCTGGAAGATGAACCCTCAGGTTGGAAGGCACTCAAAATACTAATGGGGGATATACACTTCTGGTTTGCAGGTGGGTGAAGCAGAGACAGGTAGGAAAGGCTCGTTGGGTGAGGTGCAAAAAAAAAAAAAACAGAAAAAGAGTTTTCCCGGAGCAGTGCCAGAGTTTTGAATCTTGTATAAGGCACTTGGCGCCAGTTTCTTGTGCCTACCTGTGGAGAAATCTAACTGTGGAAGCAACATATGGCGATTTCTGAATCAATCAGGACGATCGATCCAGGCCCCTTGGCCTGGACTGAGATCAGAGGGCAGGGCCACAGCCAAGTGGATACAGTGACACAACGCTAAAAAGCCGCAGAACTGCATTTGGGAAAAGAGGAATGATGGAATTCTCATTTTTCACTTTTCATTTTTCACATTTCTTTCAAACTCACCCTGGTAACACCCTCACTGCCCAGCCTGGACACCTTCAGGTGGGCAGGAGCGCACCCCAAAACAGGCTTAGCATTGCACCAACAGTTTTCCCACGGCACATGGAGAAGGTTCCTGTGAGCCCCGTTGGTTCCACAAGCTGCTTCTCATGACGGCTGATTCTGGGACCCAGCCCTAAAGTTGACATGGGCAGGATCCTTTATCCCTGTCTGCACAGCAAGGTTACTGTACAGTTGGCTATAGTTTTATTTTTGTTTTTGAGTGGTAGTTTTTGTCTATGCTTTTATATTGTTTCTGGTTTTGGTCTCACTCTTTTCCTGGGGGTGGGAGCTTTCTCCCCCTACCTTATCCAAGAAGAGGCAACAAGGGTACTCATATAACCAAGCTGCAAACATACCCTGTAATATCCCACCATTTGGACACAAGCCAATACCAGCTGCTAGGCATTACACATGAAAAGGGAAGCCTATCTCCAGATCACATCCACCAGGGGGCACTCAGTAAGCTTAACAACACAGCAAGATACATTCATATAAGCATTAAAAACCCACCTAACTACTGAAAATGTCCAAGAAAAACAACAAACGATCTCAGCACATGTCCAAAAACATAAAAAGAGTAACTGAGACAAATGAACTGGAACCAGACACAGACTTCCCAGTAGAAGAAGAGGGCTTTGGATCTGCCTGAGAAGGAATTTAGAAGAATGATATGGAAACAAATACAAATGTTTCACAAAGGGGTGGAGAAAAATAAGAAGTCAAGAAAGTGCTGTTGGAGCAATCAAACAAGATAGATATAGCCTTAGAAACAATTCAAAACCTGCAAAAAGGGGTCCAGATGATTCATACTAAAATATCCAAAATGGACAATGAAAGGGCATAGGAGTAGAATTGAAGAGATGGAAGCCAGAACCAGTGAGCTGGAAGACAAATCTCTCAATATTGTTAAGATAGAAGAGCAAGCAGAAAAAAGGATTTAAAAATCTGAATAGAGTCTAAGATTCATGCTGGATAACATGAAGAGGAATAACTTAAGAATTATTGGCATTCTGGAACAGGAAGAATCACAGAAGTCCACAGAGGAGATAGTTGAAGAATTACTGGAAGAAAATTTCCCTAACATCTTGAAGGATGAGAAGATAAACATTCCAGAAGCTGAATGA
>NW_006408677.1:602083-603155 GCF_000296735.1 Chrysochloris asiatica | reverse complement strand
GGGAGAAAGATGAGGCTTTCTACTCCCGTAAAGATTTACAGCCTCGGAAACCCTGTACAGGGTCACTATGAGTCAGAACCGACTTCATGGTACATAACAACAACAACAACATTGATAATTACACTGAATGTAAATGGATTAAATGCACCAGTGAAGAGACAGAGAGTGGCAGACTGGATAAGAAAACAAGACCCTTCAATATGCTGCCTGCAAGAGATTCACCTTACGTACAAAGATAAAAACAGACTAAAAGTTAAAGGATGGGAAAAAAAATATACCAAGCTAATTGCAATAAAAAAACAAGCAGGAGTGGCAATACTAATCGCTGATAAAATAAACTTTAAGGAAAAAAACAGCATAAGAGATAATGAAGGACACTCTCTCATGATTAAAGAGCAAGATGACATAACCATAATTAACAACTACATTCCCAATGAAAGAGCAGCAAGATATATAAAGCAAACCCTACTAGAATTGAATAAATAGATAAATCTACAATTAAACTGGGAGATTTTAATACACCCCTTTCGAAAAGGGATAATAACAACCAGAAAGAAACTCGACAAAATCGCAGAGGAACTAAACAGCACAATCAGCCAACTTGACCTCATAGATGTGTACAGAGCGTTCTACCCAACAACAGCACACTACACATTCTTTTCCAGTGCACATGATTCTCCAGAATGGGCCACATATTCGGTCACAAAGCAAGCCTCCATAAATTTATGAACATCAAAATATTACAAAGCATGTTTTCAGACCACAATACCATAAAACTAGAAATCAACAACAAGAAGACCAAGGAAATAAAGTTTAATACATGGAAAATGAGTAACACCCTGCAGAAAGGCAACTGGATAATAGAAGAAATTAAAGGTGAATTCACAAAGTTCCTAGAAACAAACGAGAACGAAAGCACAACATACCAAAATTTTGGGAAATGGTAAAAGCGGTACTGAGAGGAATTTTATTACAATAAACGCACACATCCAAAAAGAAGAAAGAACCAAAATTAACACATTAACACAGTATCTACAACAATTAGAAACAGACCAACAGAGGGAACCGACAT
>NW_006408677.1:599133-601879 GCF_000296735.1 Chrysochloris asiatica | reverse complement strand
TAGAAAGAATCAACAGGACAAGAAGCTGGTTCTTTGAAATGATTAATAAAATTGACAGACCATTGGCAAAACTAACAAAAGAAAAGAGGGAGAAGACACAAAGAACATGCATTAGAAACCACATGGGCGATGTCACAACAGAACCAAAGGAAATCAAAACGATAATACCAATACTATGAAGAGTTGTACTCCAACAAATTTGAAAACTTAGAAGAGATGGATACATTTTTAGAAAAACATGACGTACCTAAACTTACATAGAAGACTTGAACAAACCTAAAGCAAAAGAAGAAATTGTTCAAGTCATCAAAAAACTCGCAACCAAAAGAAATCCAGGCCCAGATGGCTTCACTTGTGAGTTTTACCAAACATTCAGGGAAGAGCTGTCACCCATTCTACTCAGATTATTCCAGAATATAGAAAAGGATGGAAAACTTCCTAATACATTTTATGAAGCAAATGTTCTCATACCAAAACCAGGGAAGGACATCAATAAGAAAGAAAATTAAAGACCAGTATCCCTCATGAACATATATGCAAAAATTCTCAGCAAAATCCTAGCCAACAGAATCCAACAGCACATCAAAAAACAATACATTATGACCAGGTGGGATTCATATCAGGGATGCAAGGATGGTTCAACATTAGAAAAGCAGTCAATGTAATCCACCATATAAATAAGAAAAAAGAAAAGAAACACGTGATCATATCGATTAATGCAGAAAAGGCATTTGACAAAACCCAGTATCCATTCCTGATAAAAACATTCAACAAAGTAGGAATTTAAGAGAAATTCCTCAACATAATTAAGAGCATATAAACCCAACAGTCTACATTACTATCAATGGAGAGAAACTGAAAGCCACAGGAACCAGATATGCGAACAGGAACCAGATAAGGATGACCTTTGTCACCACTCCTATTCAATATTGTACTGGAAGTCTTAGCCAAAGCTATATGGCAAGATAGGGAAATTAAAGGCATCCAAACTGGCAAAGAAGAAATACAACTCTATTTGCAGACGATATCCTGTACATGGTGGTGGTGGTTAAGTGCCAGGAAGTCGGTTCCTACTCATAATGACCCTGTACAGGGTTTCCGAGGCTGTAAATCTTTGTGGGAGCAGAAAGCCTAATATTTCTCCCAAAGAACAGCTGGTAGTTTCGGACTGCTGACCTTGTGGTTTGCAGCCCAATTCGTAACCATATGCTACCAGAGATCCTATACATAGAAAACCCCGAAGTCTCAGTAAAAAAGTTACTAGATCTCATTGAAGGATTCAGTAAAGTGGCATGGTATAAGGTCAGCATACAAAAATCAGTTGGATTCCTCTAGAGTAACCATGACAGCACTGAAAAGGACATTAGTAAAGCAATACCATTTAAAATAGCCACCCAAAGAATGAAATATCTAGGAATAAGTGTTACCAGAAAAACAAAGGACCTATACAAAGAAAACTAGAAAACACTGCTACAAGAAACCAAAAGAGACTTAAAAAATGGAAGAATATACCACACTCCTGGATAGGAAGACAACATTGTGAAAATATCAATGTTGCCCCAAAGCAATCTACAAATATAATGCAATCCCAATGCAGATTCAAATGACATTTTTCAAAGAGATGGAAAAAACAATTACAAACTTTATATGGAATGGAAAGGGACCCAGGATAAGCAATGCACTGCTTAAGAAGAAGATCAAGATTGGAAGCCTCTTACTCCCGGATTTTAAAATTTACTACATGGCTTCAGTGGTAAAAACAGCCTGGTATTGGTACAATGAAAGATACATTGATCAATGGAACAGAATTGAGAATCCAGAAATTAAGCCATCCACATACAGCCAACTGATTTCGACAAAGTATCCAAGCATGTCTCTTCAACAGATGGTGCTGGCAGAACTGGAAAGTGATATGCAAAAGACTGAAAGAAGACCTTTATTGCATGCCTTATACAAAAACCAACTCTCAGCATGGATTGAAGACCTAAATGTGAATCTCAAAATTATATAGGACATTAATGAAACAAATAGGGACAAATGTGAGGGCACTAATTCAGAGAATGCACAATGTACCAAACATTTTGAAAATTACACAAACAAATGTAGACAAAGTAGATGATTGGGACATACTGAAAATCAACAAACTTATGTACATCAAAAGACTTCACCAGACGAGTAAAAAGGGAACCCTCAGAATGGGAAAAAATCTTTTGCAATGACAAGGGACTCATTTCTAAAATATATAGGAAACTACAACACCTATACAAGAAAAAGACAAATAACACAATTAAAAAATGGGAACAGGACATGAACAGACACTTCACCAGGGAGGAGATACAGGCAGCCAACAAACATATGAAGAAATGTTCACTATTACTAGCCATTAGAGAGATGCAAATCAAAACAACAATGAGATATCACTTCACACCAGCAATAACAGCAAAGATTTTTTTTTTTAAGTTTGTTGTTGTTTTTAGGTGTCATCGAGTCGGTACCAACCCATAGCAACCTTATCAATAGCAGAAGAAACACTGCCCAATCCTGGACCAACCTTACTAATGTTGTCACGCTTGAGTCCATCAATGCTGCTACTTGGCCAATCCATCTCGTTGGGGGTCTTCCTCTTTTTCTCTGATCCTCCACCTTACCAAACATGATATCCTTCTTCAGCAACTGGTCCGTCCTGACAATATGTCCGAAGTATGAGAGATGAAGTTTGGCCATCTTGGCCTCCAAGGAGCACTCT
>NW_006408677.1:597374-598558 GCF_000296735.1 Chrysochloris asiatica | reverse complement strand
GTGTTCCCATGTTCTGTTCGAACAACTGCTTTTTGGTCCATGTACAAATTCCTCATGAGCACAATTAAGTGTTCTGGAATACTCATACTTCGCAGTGTCATGATCCACACAATCAAAAGCCTTTGTGTAGTCAATAAAGCACAGGTAAACATATTTCTGATATTCTCTGCTTTCAGCCAAGAGCCATCAGACATCAGCAGTGATATCCTTTGTTCCACGGCCTCTTCTGAATCTGGCTTGAGCCTCTGGAAGTTCTCTGTCAATGTATGATTGTGTCTGTTTCTGTACTACCTTTAGCAAAACTTTACTTGCATGGGATATCAAAGAGATTGTCTGAAAGTAGAGGACAATAAATGCTGGAAAGGATGTGGAGAGACTGGGACACTCCTGCATTGCTGGTGGGATTACAAAATGGTCCAACCGTTCTGGAACAAAAATTGGTGCTTTCTCAGAAGGTTGGAAATACAGATATGCCGGGGACCAGCCTTGACAATTTGTGAGAGCTTGGAGGGAGGTACAGATTTGGTGAAAAAACACACAGAGTCAATAAGTCGTTTTGAGTCTCAGGCAGATGATGGTGATGATGACTCTCACTTTACTTCAAAATGTTTGCTTCTTATACCCCATTTAGAATATACTGTGACCTCACAATAGTCATGTACAGGCAGTTACAAATCAATCATATATTATATTCTTACATCAAAGGTACAAGAGGAATACAAGGTCATCAAACATTCCTGCGTCTCTACACTCCCTAGCCACTCCGATAACGTCTGTCCTCTGTAAGCGACTCTGTTTCTCTCTAATCCTCCCTAAAATGTCTAGTTTGGCCTTGATTTGTTTTTCTCTAATCCTCTTTAAATGTCAGGTTAATTTTAAGCAAAGTTCTACATCTTAACTTCTAACTTTACTAACATCTATTACTTTCTATAGATTCATTAATTACAACTCACAATCAAAAACATAATTTTTACTATAACTGGTCATACATATATATAATTGATTTAACAATAAAAACAAGAACATAAAAGTACCCTAAAGTTTCATAGTTAACAACAAAGCAGTAATTCTCTTATACTAACAATTTCTCAAAACCTTTAATCAAATTTTTACTTCTGTTCTTAAGCTCCCACTGCCCTTGACTGTTTCTAAGCTGCTTTCTAAAGGCCTTAATGTCCTTGACT
>NW_006408677.1:595025-596889 GCF_000296735.1 Chrysochloris asiatica | reverse complement strand
CTAGAAACCACGGGGCCCCTGCATGAATTACCCCTTGTGGCTTTGCCAACCAAGAGGACATTCATTGTCACTTTGCTAAACAATGAACTTTTCATGCATAAGGCTTCTCGCTGTTCCATCCCTTGTCAGGATGGCGTCCGCCAGAGATACCTTATGATCTAGCAATTCCTCTACTTGGTATTTATACACAAGAAATAGGAGCCATAACACAAATAGATATATGCATACCAATGCACTATTTACAATAGCAAAAAGATGAAGACAGCCTAAGTGCCCATCACTTGAAGAATGAGTAAACAAACTGTGGTACATACACACAATGGAATATAATGCTACCTTGAAGAACAACAAGGAAGCTGTGAGCTCCCACATAACATGGATGAACCTTGAGGGCATTATGTTGAGTGAAACCAGTCAGTCACAAAAGGAGAAATACTGCAAAGGACCACTATTTTAAAAGACTAAGAAAAAGAACCTATACTAAAGCGGGGCATGGGGGGGGGGTTGCTGGGTGGGGGAAGTAATTCTTTGCTGGTTACCAGGATGTGGGGGATGGGTAAGGGGATGGAGGGGAAGGTGGAGCACAGGGTAGGGAATAGACACAAAATAGTTTGGGTGCTGGGGAGGGAGGCAATACACAAGAAAGAGGAGGGGAATGGAAGAACAAAGCTGATGAGAAAACTATCTCTATTTAAAAAAAAAAAACAAAACA
Organism: Chrysochloris asiatica; assembly: GCF_000296735.1. Taxonomy (NCBI): domain Eukaryota; kingdom Metazoa; phylum Chordata; class Mammalia; order Afrosoricida; family Chrysochloridae; genus Chrysochloris; species Chrysochloris asiatica. Next base: position 596,177 of record NW_006408677.1, on the reverse strand, counting down.
TGGAGAGAAGGAACAGCTGAGGACTGAGGACTCTGGACTCATGGAAAGAGAGGGACTGGGTACTGGAAGCCAGGAGGCAAGCTTACCAAATGTGCTCTTTGTTTAAATTATTATATATTCCTTAATGTTTCTGTGTACACACCCCCTGAAAAAAGAAAAAAGGAATGGAAGCAAATACTGTTGAATGATGATGCAGTTTTTGTTGTACTGTGGTGGCTTGTGAGTTGCTGTGATTCTGAAAGCTGTACCACCGGTAGTTTAAATACCAACACAGTCACCCATGGTGGAAAGGTTTCAGATGAGCTTCCAGAGAAAAACAGACTAGTAAGAAAGAGTGACGAACTACTTCTGAATCTTTAGTCACTGAAAACCTTATGAATAGCAGAGAAGCACTGTTAGATATAGTGCTGGAAAATGAGCCCCTCAGGTTGGAAGGCACTCCAAATGTGACTGGAAAAGAGCTGCCTCCTCAAAGTAGAGTTGACTGGGATGATGCAAACGGAGTAAGCCCCGAGGGAGAAAAGCCCAGCAACCAACAAAGAATTAAATTTTTTTCCTTTTAGTGTGGCTATCTTTTTTTAAGCTTTTATAATTATGGTCTTATGCAGTATTTCTCCTTTTGTTACTGACCAAGCAAGGAAAGGTTCAGAACAGCCATGAACACCTGATGCGGAGATAACAGATGTGGACATTCTTTTTTTTTGGTATCTGTTCATTGGTCTCTCGCTGTCTGTGCACCTGCATTCTGGTGACTATAGGCAATGCCTGAGTCAATGAACCCACACCCATGGAGGGTTCTACTATGCATGTGCACAGTTCTCCTCGAAATTAAAAGTGACAGTTTCCACTTAAAACCAAACTTCCTGTGAGACCTTCATTTGCTGATGGGAAACAACTCAAAATGAAGAGAAACAACTGTAAACATCCATTGAAAATTGGAACATGGAATGTACGAAATATGAATCTGGGAAAATTGGAAGTGGTCAAAAATGAAATGGAACGCATAAACATCGATATCTTAGGCATTAGTGAGCTGAAATGGAATGGTATTGGCCATTTTGAATCTGATGACCACATGGTTTACTATGCCAGGAATGACAAATTGAAGAGGAATGGTATTGCATTCATTGTCTAAAAGATCATATCCAGATC
>NW_006408677.1:587618-593832 GCF_000296735.1 Chrysochloris asiatica | reverse complement strand
AGGAATTGATGGAATAAAAATTGAAATCTTTCAAGAAAGTGAGGCAGCACAGAAGGCATCTCTGCCAAGGAATTTGGAACACAACTATCTGTCCAACTGATTGGAAGAGATCCATATCTGTGCCCATTCCAAAGAGAGGTGACCGAACGGAATGTGGAAATCTTCGGACAATCTCTTTGATATCCCATGTGAGTCAAGTTTTACCAAAGGTAATACAGAAATGGCTGCTAGCACACATTGACAGAGAACTTTCAGAGGTTCAAGCCAGATTCAGAAGAGGCTATGCAATGAGGGATATCATTGCTGATGTCTGATGGATCTTGGCTGAAAGCAGAGAATATCAGAAAGGTCTTTACCTGTGCTTTATTGGCTATGCAAAATGTTTCGATTGTGTGGATCATGACAAGCTATGGACAACATTATAAAGTATGAGTATTCCAGAACACTTAATTGTGCTCATGAGGAATCTGTACCTGGACCAAGAGGCAGTCATTTGAATAGAACACGGGTACACTGAATGGTTTAAAATTAAGAAAGGTGTGCGACTAGGTTGTATTCTTTCACCATACTTATTCAACATGTATGCTGAGCAAATAATCGAGGAAGCTGGGTTTTATGAAGAAAAGCGTGGCATCAAGATTGGAGGAAGACTCATTAACAACCTGAAATATGCAGATGACACAACCATGCTTGCTGAAAGTGAAGAGGACTTAAAACATTTACTGATGAAGGTCAAAGAACACAGCCTTTGGTATGGATTACATCTCAATGTAAAGAAAACAAAAAACCTCACCACTGAACCAATAAACAACATTCTTATCAATGGAGAAAAGATTGACGTTGTCAAGGACTTCATTCTTCTTGGATCAACTATCAACACTCATGGAAGCAGTAGTCAAGAAATCAAACTAAGTCTTGCATTAGGCAAATCTGCTACACAAGACCTTTTTAAAGTGTTGAAGAGCAAAGATGTCACCTTGAGGACTAAGGTGCGCCTGACCCAAGCCATGGTATTTTTAATAACCTCATATGCATGGGAAAGCTGGACAGTGAATAAGGAAGACCATAGAAGAATTGATGCTTTTGAGTTATGGTGTTGGAGGAGAACATTGAAAGTGCCACTGGATGCCAAAAGAACCAATAGATCTGTTTTGGAACAAGTGCAGGCAGAGTGCTCCTTGGAGGCCAAGAGAGCCAAACTTCGTCTCTCATACTTCAGACATATTGTCAGGAGGAACCAGTCACTGGAGAAGGATATCATGTTTGGTAAGGTGGAGGGTCAGAGAAAAAGGAAGACCCCCAACAAGATGGATTGGCTAAGTGGCGGCATCGATGGACTCAAGCGTGGCAACAGTAGTGAGGTTGACCCAGTATCGGGCAGTGTTTTCTTCTGCTGTGCATAAGGTCACTATGAGTTGGTACAGACTCGATGGCACCTAACAACAACAACAACAACAACATGGGCAAAAAATTCAATGATGCAGAAAGCATTAAAAGTAGATGGAAGGAACGCACAGAATTGTTGTAACAAAAGAAATGGTTGATGTTCAACCTTTTCAAGAGGAAGCATATGATCAAGTGCCAATGTTACTGAAGGTACACTGAAGGCATTGACAAATAACAAGACTCTGGGAATTGATGGAATACAAATTGAAATCTTTCAACAAACTGACGTAGCACTGGAGAAACTCACCTATCTATGCCAAGCAATTTGGAAGACAGCTATATGGCCAACTAATTGGAAGAGATACATATTTGTACCCATTCCAGAGAGAAGTGACCCAATGGAATATGAAAATCATCTAGCAGTATCATTAATATCACATTCAAGTAAAATTTTACTGAAGATAATTAAACATCTGTAATAGTACATTGACCGGGAACTTCAAGAGGTTCAAGCTGGATTCAGATGAGCTTGTGGAGCAAAGGATGTTATTGCTGACACCAGATGGATCTTAGCTGAAAGCAGAGCATATCAGAAAGATGTTTACCTATGCTTTATTGACTATACAAAGACTTTTAATTGTGGGAATAATGGCAAGCTATGGATAACGTTGTGAAGAATGGGTATTCCAGAACATTAATTGTGCTCATGAGGAAACTGTACATAGATCAAGATGCAGTCATTAGAACAGAACAAAGGGACACCAAATGGTGTAATATCTGAAAAGGTATGCACCAGTGTTGTGTTTCACCATACTTATTCAGTCTGTATGCTGAGCAAAGAATTCAAGAAGCTAAATTATATGAAGAGAATATTGCATTGAGATTGGAGGAAGACACATTAACAACCTGTGATATGTAGATGATACAACATTGCTTGCTGAGAATCACAAGGACTTGAAATACTTATTGATGAAGATAAAAGACCACCTCGTTCAGTGTGGATTACACCTCAATATAAAGAAAACAAAAATTCTCACCACTTGACCAATAAATAACGTCATGATAAATGGAGAGAAATTGAAGTTGCCCAAGACTTCATTTTGCTTAGATTCACTATCAACACTCATGGAAGCAGCAGTTAAGAAATCAAATGACATACTGCATGAGGCAAATCTGCTGTAAAAGCTTTCTTTAAAGTGTTCAAGATTAAAGATGTCAGTTTGATGATTAAGGTACATCTGACCCAAGTCATGATATTTTCAATAGCCTCATATGCATATGAAATTTGTTCAATGAATAAGGAAGGTTGTAGAAGAATTGATGCATTAGAGTTATGTTATGGGATAAGAATATTAAAAGTACCATGGACTTCCAGAAGAACAAACAAGTCTGTCTTTGAAGCAGTACAACTAGAATTCTCCTTAGAAGTTAGGATGGTGAGACTTCTCTCATACTTCGTACATGTTATCAGGAGGGACCAGAGCCTCAAGAAGAATATCATACTTGGTAAAGTAGAGGTTCAGCAAAAAAGAGGAAGATCCCCCAATGATATGGATTGGTACAGTGACAGCATCAGTGGGCTCAAATGGAATAACTATTGTAAGGATGGCATAGGACTGGGTACTGTTTTGGTCTGTTGTATATAGGGTCATTATGAGTTGGAACCTACAAAATGGCACCTAACAACAATAGCAACTTCCGCAAAGATTGCAGCCTTGGAAACCCTATGTTGTTATTAACTGTCATCAAGTTGTTTCAGAATCATAAACACCCTTAATATGTTTTCCAAGGAGCAGCTGGTGGGTTTGAATTTCTGATCTTTTGGTTAGCAGTCCAGTGCTTATCCTACAACGCCACACCAGGACCCTAGGAAACTCTCTAGAGCAGTTCCAGTCTGTCGTATTCTGTTCATCCTATGAAAGAATGTACTTGACAGCAACAAGATTGGAATAAAGCTTGAATACATTTTAAAAGGCAATGTTCCAGTCATACTAAGCATTCCAGGGAGATTCTAAAAGTTCCTGGAAAAATTCTATTAACTTTTAATTCCATATTTCCATGAACTTTTGGAAGACCCCTCATATTTCAAGTACTCTGTAGTCATATATCTGCACATGTAGTCACATGTATAGTGTACATACAGAACATTTTCATCATTACAGAAACCTCAATTAGCCAGCATTACTCTAAGGAGCTCTGGTAGCATAGTGGTTACGAATTGGGCTGCTAATCTCAAGGTCAGCAGTTCAAAACTACCAGCTGTTCTATGGGAGAAAGATGAGGCTTTCTGCTCCCATAAAGATTTACAGCCTTGGAAACCATGTTCAGGGTTGCTATGAGTCGGAATCGACTCCATGACACATAACAACAATAACAACTACAAAATTATTTTCTACTCATCCAGGCTAAAGTACCACCAAATTCAGTATGGAGGCTAACTAGGATTCTTACAAAGCTGACAACAGTGCGACTACACTCTGGAATTTTGCATAAATTATCTCATTTAATCCTCCAACAACCTCATGGTGGGACATTATCCCAGTTTAAACACATTTATTTGCCGGGCAGACTTCAAGTTGGAGATAAAACTACCCAATATTTCAAAAGAGGGGTCATTCAACAGAGTTCATAAAAAACATAATTGGGGATGGATGGGAGAAGTCCAGCAATCCTGATGTAAAACTGCTGGGTATTTGAACACAAGTGAAATTTGCTTGATAGGAATACCTAAGCCTGAATTTGAATGAGATAATTAATATAAAGTGTCATTAATAGGAGGACAAAAGAACACAAACAGATGAACAGAATTGACCTGTTTTATCTTGTCACTCTATTTGGAGCACTCTCATATTATTTGGTTTACAACCGAGGCTGTAACAACAGCAGCAGCAACAACAACAACAAAACTATACAATTTAGCCAAGGTTTAATGAAAATGCTGTCATTGATGTGTCTAACTGCCAGTCGATAATTTTAAACTTATATTCTGACTTTCAGAAACAAATGTATTTCCCACCCTGAAGCCATCTTGTAGATATATTTTCCAGCTCTCTTTTTTTCTTTTTACACTGAAATGAGCTCCTTCACATACATTATAATTTATAAGTATTGAAAACAGCCAAAATATGAAATGAAAGTCAGGACAAATTTGACAATGTAAAGAAATCATATCATTACAGGCTTCCAACAAGAAATATTTAGAGTACATTTATCACTGTCATTTGGCTCATCCTTGCTTCTTCTTAGTAACAGATATTTTCTTGTGAAAAAGAAGCATGGGGATTTTTTTTTTAAAGCAGTTCTTTAGTTAATAACACCAATGCCTGTTCAGACAAGTCACGATGACCTTTAACAGTGATTTAATACATGACTCAGAAGTGGCTCACCAATGAGAATCAGACGTACTGTTATTGCCAAAACAGATTTTAATTTTACTGTTTTGCTCTTCTTTCTAAAAAATGAATAAGAAATTACTTATTAATTTTGTTTTTTTCAGACTTCCAAGAAGTCATTCTGAATTATATTATTTGAATGCATTTTCTGATTGATTAATTTATATGAAAGTGGTTTCTAATATTGATTTGCATAATACCTAGGTTTTAAAAAGTGTGTACTAGATAAAGTAGTTGGAGTCCTGGTGTTGTGCTATAGGATAAGCACTGGACTGCTAACCACAAGGTTAACCAGTTCAAACCCATCTCAGTTTCTTCAGAAACCCTGTACAGCGTCCCTATGAGTTGGGACCAACTTGACGGAATTTAACAACATCAACAGATTAAGTAGTTATTCTCATCCATAAGAAAACATAAAGAAGAGACTGGATTCAGCATTTTATTTGCTGTATCTAATGTGCATCAAGCATTGGAGCAGTGTTCTTACTAATCTTACTTTTTTTTATATCTTAGCAATTCTTTTTGTAGTATAATATGCAGTAGAGCACATAAAGTACACATCTGAAATCTACAGCTCTTTGAGTGATTGCATATCTCTACACCCATATAATTACCACCTAGATCAGGGATCAGCAAACTTTTTCTATCAAGGGTCAGATAGTAAATATTTTAGACATTGTGGGTGATGTGATCTCAGTCCAAACTACTCTCTCATTGTAGTACAAAGGCACCCATAGACAATACATAAAGAAATGGTATGGGTAGGTGGCAAGAAATCTTTATTGTAGAACACTGAAATTTGAATTTCACATAATTTTTGTCTATCACAATTTTTTTTTTCAAGTATCTCCCTAACCAGTTTAAATGTGAAAACAATCATTAGCTTAGGGGTCAGATAAAAACAGGTGGCTGGCGTGATGTTACTTTGCTGACTCCTGAGCTGGATGAAGACACAGAACATTTCCAGTATCAAAGAAATCTCCCTCAAACCCCTTTCCAGTTAAAATCCTCCCTATAGAAGTAATCATTTTTACTCCTATCACTATTGATAGGTCTGTTCTTTTACAGTAGTGGTCCTATGTGGTATTTCTCCTTTTGTGACTGACTAATTTCACTCAACATAATGTCCTCAAGGTTCATCCATGTTGTGCGGTAGCATAATATTCCATTGTGTGTATGTACCACAGTTTGTTTATCCATTCTTCATTTGATGGGCACTTTGGCTGTCTCCAGCTTTTTGCTATTGTAAATAGTGCTGCTATGAACATTGGTATGCATATATCTACTCCTGTTATGGCTTTTATTTCTTGTGGGTAAATACCAAGTAGAGGAATTGCTGGATCATAAGGTATTTCTATTTTCAACCTTCTGAGGAAGCGCCACATTGCTTTCCAGAGAGGTTGGTCCATTTTGCAGTCCCACCAGCAATGCAGGAG
>NW_006408677.1:583304-586559 GCF_000296735.1 Chrysochloris asiatica | reverse complement strand
TTATTCCTAGATATTTCATCCTTTGGGTGGCTATTGTAAATGGTATTGCTTTCCTAATGTCCTTCCAATGCTGTCGTTTTTGGTATAGAGGAATCCAAATGATTGTTGTATGTTGATCTCATATCCTGCCACTTTGCTGAATCTTCCAATGAGGTCTAGTAGCTTTTTTACTAAGTCTTTGGGGTTTTCTACATATAGGATCATATTGTCTGCAAATACAGTTTTACTTCCTCTTTGCCAATTTGTATCAGTTCAATTTTGAGGATTATAATTTTCTTTACATTGCGGAGCAATCCTCACTGAAAGCTATAATCCCTGATGTTTATCAGCAAGTGCCTCAAGTCCTCTTTACTTTGAACAAACAAGGTTGTATAATCTGCATATTAATTAATTTATTAATAAGTCTTCCTCCAATCCTGATGCCATGTTCTTCTTCATATAATCCAGCTTCTCAGATTATTTACTCAGCATACAGATTGAAAAATTATGGTGAATGGATACAACCATGGCATACACATTTCTTTCCTGATTTTAAACCATTCAGTATCTCCTTGTTCTGTTCTAATGACTGCCTCTTGGTCTATGTCCAGGTTCTTCATCAGCACAATTGAATATTCAGGAGCATACATTCTTCGCAATATTATCCATAGTTTGTCATGATCTAGGCAGTCTGATTCCTTTGCATAGTCAATAAAGCACAAGTAAACACCTTTTTGTTATTCTCTGCTTTCAGCAGTGATCCATCTGACATCAGCAATGATATCCCAAGTTCCGTGTCCTCATCTGAATCTGACTTGAATTTCTGGCAGATCCCTGTCATGTACTGTTGTAACTGAGTTTGAATTATCTACAGCAAAAATTTACTTGCATGTGGTATTAATAATATTGTTCAATGATTTCTATATTCTGTTTGGTTACCTCTCTTTGGAATGGGTACAAATACAGATCTCCTCAAATCACTTCACCAGGAAGTAGTCTTGTAAATTTCTTGGCATAGATGAATGAGATCTCCAGTTTGTTGAAAGTTTTCAATTTGTATTTCATTTCCTGGAGCTGTATTTTTCCAATTCCTTCAGTGCTGCTTGGAATTCTTCCTTTAGTACCATTGGTTCTAGATCATTTGCTACCTTTTGAAATACTTGAACATCAACCATTTCTTTTTGGTACAGTGGCTCTATGTAATGCCTTCCATCTTATTTGGATGTTTTCTGTAGCATTTAATATTATGTTCGTATTGTTATTGTTAAGTGCTGTCAAGTCAATTCCGACCCATAGCGACCCTGTATAGGATTTCTGAAGAGCAGCTGGTGAGCTTCAAATGCCAACCTTGCAGTTCAAACTGGCTTTGCAGTCCAGCCCATTAACCCACAGAACAACATCAGAACTCCATTTTGTCCACAGAATCCATTTTGTCCATAGTATAGATTTGTTTATAGAATCCTTCAGTATCCAAGCTGAGGCTTGAAATATTTCTTTCAGCTTGAACTATGGAGTGAATTTTTCCCATTTCGTTTTCTAATTCTAGGTCTATGCATATTTAATTATAATACTTGACTTTGTCTTCTTGAGCTGCCCTTTAAAGTTTTCTGTTCAACTCTTTTGCTTCCATTTGATTTAGCTTCTCTATACTCACAAGCAAGTTTCAGAGTCTCTTCTGTCATCAACTTTCATCTTTTTTTCTTTTCTATCTTTTTAATGATGTTTTGCTTTCGTCCTGTTTATTGTTCTTGATGTAATTCCACAGTTCTTCTGGTCTTTGGTCATTAGTGCCTAATGAATCAAATCCTTTCTTGAGATAGTCTCTAGATTCAGGTAGAATATATTGTACTCAAAGGAGCTCTGGTAGCGTAGTGGTTATGAATTGGGCTGTGAACCACAAGGTCAGCAGTTCGAAACTACCAGCTGCTCTGTGGGAGAAAGATGAGGCTTTCTGTTCCCGTAAAGATTTACAGCCTCGAAAACCCTGTAGAGAGTCGCTATGGGTCGGAACCAACTCGACAACACTTATCAACAACAAATATTGTGCTCATGAGGAACCTCTATATAGACCATACTTATTCAGGCTGTATACTGAGTAAATAATCCAAGAAGCTAAATTATATGAAGTGAAACGTGGCATCAGGTTTGAAGGAAGACTCGTTAACAACCTGTGATATGCAGATGATACAACTTTGCTTGCTGAAAATGAAGAGGACTTAAAATACTTAACTGATGAAGATCAAAGACCATAGCCTTTGTTAGGGGTTGCATCTCAATGTAAAGAAAACAAAAATCCTCCCCAGTAGACCAATAAACAACAACCATACAAATGGAGAAAAGCTTGAAGTTGTCAAAGATTTCATTTTGACATCTTTGTCAAACCATCTTCACTCATGGAAGCAGCAGGCAAGAAATCAAATGCCGGATTGCACTAGGCAAATCTGCTGCACAAGACCTCTTTAAAGTGTTGACGAGCAAAGATGTCAGCTTGAGGACAAAGGTGTGCCAGACCCAATTCATGTTATTTTCAATAATCTCATATGCATGTGAATGTTGGACAGTGAATAAGGAAGACTGTAGAAGAATTGATGCATTTGAGTTATGGTGTTGCAGGAGAATATTAAAAGTACCATGGACTGCCAAAAGAACCAACAGATCTGTGTTGGAAGAAGTACAGCCAGAGTGCTCCTTGAAGCCAGGATGGCCAAACTTCATCTCTCATGTTTCAGATATGGAGGGACCACTCCCTGGAGAAGGATATGTTTGGTAAAGTAGAGGGTCAGAGAAAAAGAGGAAGACCCCTACGAGATAGATTGGCACAGTGGTGGCAGCGATGAGCTCAGGTGCAGCAACGATTGTGAGTATTGCAGGACCAGACAGTGTTTTTGTTTTTTGTTTTTTTTAATTTAAACATGCCCTATTGTTCTCCCATCTGCCCCTTTTCTCCACTTCCCTCTCCCTCTCTGTATATTGCACCCCTCCCCAGCACCCAAGCTCTCCTGAGCCCAATCCCCGCCCTGTGTTCCACCCTCTGCCCTTCCCCCACCCACCACCCATTTCCCAGCAACCAATAAAAACTTCCCCCTACCCCACTTTAGTATAATTTCTTTTTCTTAGTCTTTTACAGTAGTGGTCCCATGCAGTATTTCTCTTTTTGCGACTGACTAATTTCACTCAGCATAATGTCCTCAAGGTTCATCCATGTTATGCGGTGGCTTGCCGCTTCCTTGTTAGTCTTCAGTGTAGCATAATATTCCATTGTGTGTATGTACCACA
>NW_006408677.1:558227-581513 GCF_000296735.1 Chrysochloris asiatica | reverse complement strand
AGGAATGGATGTTGGATTTTATCAAATGCCTTTTCTGCATCAATTGATATGATCATGTGGTTCTTTTCTTTTTTCTTATTTATATGGTGGATAACATTGATCGTTTTTCTAATGTTGAACCATCCTTGCATCTCTGGTATGAATCCTACTTGATCATGATGTGTTGCTGAATTCTGTTGGCTAGGATTTTGTTGAGAATTTTTGCATCTATGTTCATGAGGGATATTGGTCTGTAAGGACCAGACAGTGTTTTGTTCTGTTGTGCATAAGGTTGCTATGAGTCAGTACCGACTTGATGGTACCTAAAAACAATAACATATTCAATGTTATATTTTAGTTTTCCTGGTCTTGTTTCAATTTTCTTCAGCTTTAGCCTTCTTCAACTTGCATATGAGCAGTTGATGATCTCCTCCTCAGTTGGCCCCTTGCCTTGTTTTGGCTGATGATATTGCACTTCTCCATCATCTCTTCCTACAGATGAAGTCAATCTGATTCATGTTCATTTCATCTGGTGAGGTCCATGTGTATAGTCACCTATTATTGAAAAATGTATTCATAATGAATGTCATTGGTCTTGCAAAATGCTATCTGTGTCTTCCAACATAATTTCTGTCATGAAGGTCATATTTTCCAACCACAGATGCTTCCTACCTCTTTGTTTCCTACTTTCACATTTTAATCATAAGTTAATTATCATTGCATCTTAATTACATGTTCGATCAATTTTAGACTGAAGAAGTTGGTAAAATTCTTCAATTTCATCATCATTGACTTTAGTAGTTGGTGCATAAATTTGTATAATTGTAGTGTTAACTGGTCTTCCTAGTTGTTGTTAAGTGCCGTTGAGTCGGTTCCGACCCATAGCGACCCTGTACAGGTTTCCGAGGGTGTAAATCTTTACGGGAGTAGAAATCCTCATCTTTCTCCCGTGGAGCGGCTGGTTGTTTCGAACCACTGACCTTAAGGTTCGCAGCCCGATTCGTAACCACTATGCTACCAGAGCTCCTGGTCTTCCTAGTAGGCCTATAGATATTATCCTATCACGGACAGCATTGTCCTTCAAGACAGATTTTGAAATGTTCTTTTTCACAATCATTGTGATGCCACCCCTCTTAAATTTGTCATTCCCAGCATTCAATTGGCCAATATCAGTCCACTTCAGCTCACTAATGCCTAGGATATCAATTTTTATGCACTCTGTTTAACAAGTTCCAGTTTATCTAGATTCATACTCTATACGTTCTGTGTTACATTTTCTAGTGGATCTTCGAAACTGTCACTCCCCATTTTGAGTGTGCCATATCAGAAAGTGAAAGTTCCAGAAGCTTCACTTTAATTGTGTCATTATGTTCAACTCTACTTACAGGAGGCAGATCTTCCCCAGTTGTATGTACTCTGAGTGCCTTCCAACCTAAAGGGTTCATTTACCGGCATTCTATCTGACAGTGTTCTGCAGCTATTCATGTTTCCATCTTCTTGTAGTATATCTGACAGTGTTCCTCTACTATTCATAAGGTTTTCAGTGGCTAAACATTTTTAAGTAGTTCACCTCTCCTTCCTACTCTATCCTAGTCTGGAAGCTCTGCTGAAACACCTACACCATAGATGAACTTCTGGTATTTGAAAAATTGATGGTATACCTTCTAATATCACATCAATATGCAAACCATCTCAGTACTACAAACTAACAGACAAGTGGTGTGACAACTATCTCTAATTTATTAATTTCTCCCACTATTGGACATTTGAGTTGCTTCTGATTAGAGGCTATTTTCAATAAAGCTGTTAAAAACATTCTTGTATATTTTTTGGGGGTAGATATAAGCATTGATTTCTCTTCTGTCTTCTCCTTGGTATTGAAGAAAGTGACTCCATACTATTAAATTTAATCAACGGTTGAAACCAATAGAATTCACAGGACCATGAGATGGTGTGGGTCTCTGATTTTAATTTTTCCACTATTATAAAGTACAGTGTTAGATGGCAGTTGGAAGATTCCTGGAAGAATAGGTAAGATGGAGAACTCCATAATGCAATGAACTTCCATCTCCCCACTCAATAAAGAAACCTCAAAATGATAATGAGTAACCAGCACACAGACATACTGAACATAGGGTACATCCAGCTTATGTATCTGCAATACATGGGGGCACAAACCCAGACTCATAGCAACCCTATGCACAACAGAATGAAACACTGCCCTGTCCCATGCCAACTTTACTATCACTGGCACACCTGAGTCCATTGCTGCTGCCACTGTGCCAATCCATCTCACTTTACCAAACATATCTTTCTCCAGGGTATTGGTCCCTCCTAATAGTATGTCTGAAGTATGAGAGATGAAATCTGGCCATCCTGGCTTCCAAGTAGCATTCTATCTGTACTTCTTCCAATACAGATCTGTTTGTTCTTTTGGCAGTCCATGGTACTTTTCAATATTCTCCAAGACCATAACTCAAATGTAGCAATTCTTCTATGGTCGTCCTTATTCATTATCCACCTTTTGCATGCATATGAGGTTATTGAAACTACCATGGCTTGGGTCAGGCTCACCTTAGTCCTGAGATTGACATCATTGCCCTTTAACACTTTAAAGAGGTCTTGTGCAGAAGATATTCCCAATGCAGTATGTTGTTTGATTTCTTGACTGCTGCTTCCATGACTGTTGATGGTTGATTCGAGCAAAATCAAGTCTTTGACAACTTCAATCTTTTCTCCATTTATATGGATCTTGTTTATTAGTACAGTGATGAGGATTTTTGTTTTCTTTACATTGAGTTGTAAAGAAGACCCATACCAAAGGCTGTGGTCTTTGATCTTCATCAGTCCTCTTCATTTTTCAGCAAGCAAAATAGTATCATCTGTGTATCGCAGGTTGATAGTCTTCCTCTCACCCTGATACCATGTTCTTCTTCCTGCAATACAGCTTCTCAGATTATTTGTTCAGCATATAGATTGAATAAGTATGGTGAAAGAATACAATACTGGCACATACCTTTTTAAACACTAATTTTAAACCACTTGGTGTTTCCTTGTTCTGTTCAAACAACTGCCTCTTGGTCTGTGTACAGGTTCCTTATGAGTACAATGAAATATTCCGGAATAATCATTCTCTGCAATGTTGTCCATAGTTTTTAATGATCCACACAATCAAAAGCCTTTGCATAGTCAATAAAGCACAGGTAAACATCTTTCTGGTATTCTCTGCTTTCAGCCAGGATCCATTTGGAATCAGCAATGATATTTCTTGTTCCACACCCTCTTCTGAATCTAGCTTGAACCACTGAAAGTTCTCTGTCAATGTATGGTTGCAGCCATTTTTTATATTTGTAGCAAAATTTTACTTGCATGCAATATTAATGATATTTTCCAATGACTTCAGCACTCTGTAGGATCTCCTCTCTTAAGAATGGACATAAACATAGATCTCTTCTAGTCTGTTGGCCAGGTAGTTTCCCCAAATTTCTTGGCATAGAAGAGTGAGTACCTCCAGTGTATCATCAGTTTGTTGAAAGATTTTAGTTTGTATTCCATCAATTCCCAGAGTCTTGTTCTTTGCCAGTGTCTTCAAGTACACCTTGGACTTCTTCCTTCAGTATCATTGGTTCTTGATCATATGCCACCTCTTGAAATGGTTGCACACCGACCGTGTCTTCTTGGCAGTGACTCTGTGTCTTCCATCTTTTTTTTTTTTTTTTTTTTATGTTTTCTGTATCTTTCAATATTTAGTCCATCGAATCCTTTAATATTTCAAGTTGAGGCCTGGATTTTTTTTCTTCAGTTCGTTCAGCTTGAGAAATGCTGGGTTTGTTCTTCTCTTTTGTTTTTTTAACTCCAGGTCTTCGCACATTTTTTATAGTATTTGACTTTGTCTTCTCAAGCTGACCTTTGAAATTTTCTGTTCAGCTCCTTTACCACCTCATTTTTTTCCTTTTGCTTTAGCATATCTATACTGGAGAGTAAGTTTCAGAATCTCTTCTGTCGTCCATTTAGGTCTTTTCCTTCTTTCTTGCCTTCTTAATGACCTTTTACTTTCTTCCTGTATGATGATCTTGATGTCATCCTACAACTCTTCTGGTCTTTGATTGCATGGTTAATCAATTTCAGACTGAAGATGTTGGTAGAATTCAATTTCATCCTCACTGGCTTTAGTGGTTGGCATGTAAATTTGAATAATATTGGTGCTAACTGGTCTTCCTTGTAGGTATATGGATATTATCCTATCACAGATACTATTGTAGTTCAAGACAGATCTTGATATATTCTTTTTAATGATGTATGTGATGTCATTCCTCTTCAAGTTGTCATTCCTGGCATAGTAAACCATGTGATTGTCAAATTCAAAATGGTCAACACTCATCCATTTCAACTCACTAATGTCTAGGATATCGATATTTATGTGTTCCATTTTGTTTTTGACAATTTTCAATTTTCCTAGATTTATACTTTGTACATTTCATGTTCTGGTTATTAATGGATGTTTACAGCTGTTTCTCTTCATTTTGAGTTGTGCTTCATCAGCAAATGGAGGTACCAAAGTTTTTACTCCATTCGCGTCATCACTGTCAACTCTACTTTGAGGAAGCAGCTCCTCGCCAGTCATATTTTGAGTGTCTTCCAACCTGAGGGGCTCATCTTTTGGTACTATTTCTGAGTATCCTGGTGCTGACAGTGTTCCACTGCTATTCATAAGGTTTTCAGTGACTAACTATTCAGGTCCGCCTTTCCTTCTTCCTAGTCTGTCTTCACCTGGATGTTCAAACCTGTTCACCATGGGTAACCCTGCTGGTATTTAAAATACCCGTAGCATAGCTTCCAAAATCGCAGCAACACATAAGCCACCACAGTATGTCAAAATAACAGATGAGTGGTAGATGTTCATTATAAAAAGTAAACCTGTTGCTGTCAAGTTGATTCCAACTTCTCATGACCCTGTAGTATAGAGTAAGATTGCCCCATATAGTTTGTAAGGCTGTAATCTTCATGGGAAGAAAATTACCACATCTTTCTTCCATGGAGCAGCTGGTGTATTCAAACCACCAACCTTTTGGTTAGCAATCATGTGCTTAAGCACTTTTCCACCATGGTTCCTATCTCCAGCATCAGAGATTTGGAAAACTATTGGGTCAGTTCATCGTGTCATTCCCTGTCAGTCTCAGCCCTATCCTTGACTCCTATTCTCCTCTAATTTTGATTCCCGAATAATAAAATAGTACCTGGTTTCCACTACTGAACATTCTGGACAGGAACATAATAAGAGAAATTCTGATACAAAGGGAGAAAAATGTGGAACAGAACTTAAAATTTTAAATAATCCAGACATACTGAACCTATTGAATCTAGAGCAGACCATGAGTCTTTTGCCCTGAGCTGCTTTTCAAACCTTGAATTGAAGCTATCCATTGAAATTACCTTTAAACTCAGTAACAGTTTAACTCAAAGAGTTGATTGTAACCCTTGAGTAATGCTTACTTAAAAACCAAAAACCAAAAACAACTACATACATCATTTTAAAGCATAGATGAGAAGGTTGGGTGTTGGGAAAAGGGAGATTAAGTAGATGGAAATAAAACAGCTAGAACAGAAATAAGGAAATGTTGGCACAATGTGAAGAATATTACCAATATCACTGATCATCATGTCTAGGAACTGTGGAATGGGAGAGGGTCTTGCTAGCCATATTTTCATCAAAATGAACATTTTTTAAAATAAATAAATTTTGGTTAATAAAATGCAAATACTACCGGTTTTCTATCGCCAAATTTTAATGTTTGCTTCTGCGCACTGTTATTGCTGTGAGCAGTTTGCTTCTGAATGTGGTCCTTGTTGTTCAATACTGTCAAGTCTGTTCTTACTCTTAACAACCCTGTATAAAGTTTCCAAGGAGCTACTGGTGGGGTTGAACTTCTGGTTGGCTGTGCAGTGCTTATCCTACAGCGTCCCACTTGTTATTGTTGTTGTGAAGTGCCATCGAGTCAGTTCCGACCCATAGCGACCCTGTATAGGGTTTCCGAGGAGCAGCTGGTGAGCTTGAACCGCCGACCTTGCAGTTCAAACGGCTTTGCAGTCTGGTGCATTAACCCACAGCGCCACACCAGGACTCCACAGCATCCCACTAGGACTCCTGAATTTGAGTTGTTAAAATTTCATTTCCAGATCACATAGGACAAAAAACAAACAATGAAGGTGTCCAATGAGGATGAAAAAAGAGTGGGAGTGATATTTCTCTTCTATTATGATTTTCCTTTTCTGTTTCTCTCCATCCCTCTATTACCTTCCCTCTGTCTCTCTCTAAGTGTGTTTTTGTTTCTCACTCTATTTCTTTGTATTCATCTCACTCAAGCTCAGTCTCACTCTATCTAAATCTCATTCTCTTGGTTTCATTCATTCTGTGTGTGTGTGTTGTTTTTCTCTGTTGTGCTCACTCAGTACCTCTCATTTCTCTGTAAGAATGTGTCTATCTCTGTAGATGTGTGCACTTTTCTCTGTCTCTTTCAGTCTCTGTGTGAGTGTATATCTCCGGGTGTATCTGTATTGATGTCTTTCTGTGTGTCTCTTTCTATGAGTCTACATGTGCACTCACTCCCTTACTCACTCACTCACTCACTCAATCACTCACAGGTACACACAGCCATAAAGGAAGCAAAGCTAAGTATTATAGAACATTGCAACTGTTCCAAAAAGAGTGTAGTGAAATGGAAGCCCACTAAATAAGAATGGGAACCCCTTTTACCCTCATTCTACATGTTAAACTCAAAACCAAAATGTCCTAAATGCAAATACCTGTTGATTTGTTTTTTTCCCCTGAGAGCACTCTTTTAAAATGAGGCAGTATTGGGCAAATAAACTTGGTCTGAACCACAAAGCCAGTGGTTCAAGCTCACCAGTGTCTCCTGGGCGCCTATGATACGGAATCAACTCAATGGCATTTAACAACAGCAACATTTGTCTCAGTGCCATCATACCTGCTATCATTCCCTCTTTTTTTCTTTTTAAGTTTTTATTGTGCATTGAGTGATAGTTTACATCATGGGAGAACACTGGTTTTACACTCATCATTTCATTGCAATGATTACAATCTCCTCTGTGCATCATCATTCAACAATATTTGCTTCTATTCTCTCTGTTTTTGTTTTGAGGGGTGGGATGTACACAAAAACACTCAGGAATATATAATTTAAGCACCCAAAGGGCACATTCTGCAAGCCTGCCTCCTGGCCACCAGCACCCAGTCCCTCTCTTTCCATGAGTCTAGAGTCCTCAGCTGCTCCCTCTCTCCATGTCCTCATCTCAGCCTCCATCTCTGGGGTCACTGCTTCTCTGGTTGGGATCCCACACTCTGCTTGTGCTCTTCTCCCTTGATGGTCCTAGGGTCCTCTGTTCCTGGACTGTAAGATTAACTACTCCCCTGTCTCTGTTACAAAACTTCTACCTTTACAGTTATGACAGTCGCAATTAGTCATGATAACATTTACTCAGTATTGAATCATAAGAATCTTATCTCCATCTCTTTTCACCAGACCCATCTAGACAAGATGAAAACTATTCATTGGGGACTCTACCTTCCCTGCACACTCAAACTAAACTCCCTCTTGAAAACTTGTAAGCTAGGCATTTTATGCCTTTATAGCACCCCTATTTTAGGTAGCCAGTGTCTAAATTGCTGGTCCCTATCAACCCTGTATACAGAAGGGATGGGATTGATACTTGATGTGAAGACTCCTTCCCTCACAGTTGATTTTGAGCTACTACATCCATAAGTATATGTCAAGTTAATCA
This sequence comes from Chrysochloris asiatica, assembly GCF_000296735.1. Classification (NCBI taxonomy): domain Eukaryota; kingdom Metazoa; phylum Chordata; class Mammalia; order Afrosoricida; family Chrysochloridae; genus Chrysochloris; species Chrysochloris asiatica. Next base: position 573,734 of record NW_006408677.1, on the reverse strand, counting down.
AACTGTAACAATTTATACTTGTTTCCTTTATCTTTTTTTTTTTTTTTTTCTTCTTTTTTTTTTTTTTTTTTTTTTTTTTTTTTTTTTTTAAATCTTCCTCTAGTTGAGTTCTGATCAGCAAGCCATCCAAGCTAGGTCAAATGGGTACTTTCTGCAAGTCTGGGTGTTCTTGTGCCTCTCCCCTCACTTCATATCAGCTGGATGCTTCACTCTCAGTTCTAGCTCTCTGTGACTATGCCCTTGTCCATGGGCTCAGGAGTCCCCAAGCTTCAACACACTTTGAACCAACCAGCCCTTCCTCTTCTCTCTCTCATCTCATCTATGGAATGTGTTCGAACTCAGCGCATATCATCATTGCTGCTTTTCCCCTCTTCCACTCACCAGTAGACCAACGTAGTCACGAGCAAGCTTGCATGCCTCTTTGTGTGTTCCCTTTGAGTTTCAGTCTTGGATGGAGGGCATTGTCCTGAAGTGACTTGATTGCTTGCCTTGATGGCTCCCCTGTGAACAACTTGCTTGTTCTTGTAGTGGCCAATCAGACTGACATTTTTGTTTTTTATTTTTTCCTGCTGGTCTTTCTTTCAAGAAGTATCTTCTGTTCCTCTGGCTGTTCCAGGCTGGTCTGCCTGTCCTTTCAAGTGGGAATGCCCCACCTCAGAAGGTTCTGGATGGGCCTCAGGATTCCACCTAAGGTCCAATATATTGCAAAGGCTCCACAAGAAACCTATTTCACTGGGCGAGTTCTAGAACCCCTTTTAGGTATTATCATTCCCTCTTTAGTGATTCATTTCATTAGTTCAGCATTACCTTTTCCCCACTTTTCTCTTTGGAATGCAAATATTCTTTAAAGACAAAATATAATAAAAGTATTTCTAATGAGATGTTAGTGGTTTGTGAGAGGCAAACGTTTCTCCCAGAGATGGTTGTGTGTGTGTGTGTGTTGGAGGTGACTATAGATAGAAAATGGATGTGAGAAAGATGAATAAAAATTAGACAACCCACCATCACTTGTTGGATGAACTAAGCTGAGTCACTTAGTTTCTGCATACCTTACCTTCCTCAATCTGAAAATATGGGATAAGGACTGATGAGAAAAGAGAGTAGGCATCAGGCCTCTTGACTCATATTGGTCTTTTGGGAGTCCCTATGTAGTGAAAACAGCAGGTTCAGCTGACAATCAAAAGGTTAGAGGTTCAAGTCCACCTAGAGGTACCTCGAAAGAAAGGCCTGACAATCTACTTCAGAAAAATTAGCCACTGAAAGCCCTATGGAGCACATGTGACATGTGTGTGATAATAATGGAATTGACTCAGGACAGCTGATGGTGGTGAATAATGGGCTTTTAAGTAAGGGTTTGAAAAATCTTGAAGAAAAGATTGAAAAAAAATTACAGGATCAAATCATTGCTAAGGTCCCTTCCTACTCAGAATGTCTCTGATTGTAACCCTGAAGACTAAGGCTACAGGACTACCTTCAGAAATTAGGTTGGCCTCATTTAACGAAATGTTTACTGGTTTCACTAGTCAGTAGTTCCCCAATTTGGAGATTTCAATACTTTCAATGCACTCTTTTAGATGACCTCCTTGGTCATTTGACAGATTTATTCTTGCAGAAGTCTAAGTAGAAATTTGTAAATTATTGAGTAACATTCTAATGTATAAGATTATACCCACAGAAAAGACTAGAATCCTAATATGAGCAAAACACATTTAGAGTGCAACCCAGTATCCTTTTGTAGTATGAAATATAAGAGAAAATACTCTTCTGACAAAGATTGATTGTGTCAACATCACATTAGATGTCACAGCACTATTAAAATATCATGTGCATTTGGCATTGAGTAGATAAAGAGGGATGTTGAACATTTTTATTTTTTAAAGTCCCCTAGTATGCTGGATCATAAGGTCAGTGGTTCAAACTCACCAGCTGCTCCTTGGAAACCCTATGCAGGGTCGATAGGGGTCAGAACCAACTAGATGGCACTTAACAACAACAAAATTCTCAATTTCAGAAGTCCCTAGGTCACTGAAATTTGAAATTTGTAGTTAATGCCTTCCCTTCTGTCTTTACCTTGAAAGTGGCCTCAGATGGGCCATTATTTCTCAGGTCAATGTAGCCTCGTCCCAGTCTAGTGAAGAACTCCCACTTCCCCTCTTCAGTCTGCTAGTGAAGAACTTCTAGTACTCCTTTCCATGCCCAGTGTTTGGGCAAGCTCCAAAGTACCCCATCAGAAGGGTTCTAAGTAGCTCCATGACCCTGTACAGCACTTCTAGTGGCTTTCAAACAAAATTGATCCCTCTCAATGGAGTTCTAATGGTTAGTTCCCTAACTTTGGCCTTCTGAGTAATTTCAAGGAACCTTTTTGTGACTTCTTTGAGTTAAAGCTGAGGAATCCTGTAATTGCAAGAAATAGTACCTAATTTATGGTTTTTAGAAAAAGTAGTAGTTTTGCATCAATTTACTCCCCTAAGTAACTGAACAAAATAACCACAAATTTCATGTTTCCATAGCAAGGCAGATCTCTAGTGTAGGTTCCAGAGAAGCCCTCTTAGACTGCAAGTTAAAATACAGAGGAATGTTCATTTATACCAGTCATCTACATATCCCCACTTTATTAAGGATAGAGGGCCAGGATTCATGAGAATTCGTATGTCCTGACCTCTTAATGTTTCAGAGAGTCTTTGCTAGAGCTCAGTCTCTGTTCCAATTCCAACTTAGTTGTGCAAGGAAAAAATACTGCTAAGCCATGGGAAAGGTAGGATATATGTGTATGTGTGGTGGGGGAAGTAGGGGAGGCAAGTTTGAATTGAAGGGAAGCCTTAATAGCTATCTGAAAAGAAAATAAGTAGGGTTGTTTACTTTCTTGCACAATAAGGTGAAGTCAGCTAAAGAAATGCTTCTCCAAATTGGTAGGAAGGATAGCTAATAAGCTTAACAATTATAGGTAAATGATATAAGATGCTTTCAAAGTATTAGAAAGTTCATGGAAAGTTGGTGCTTTAAGGAGTTTGATAAGTCTTTGCAGAAAAATCGGGTATACCACTGTAAGTAGCTTCTGAGAGCATAAAAATAAAGTAAGCTGCTTCCTGCATTTTCACTAATGCTAAATTTGTTTTTGTTGTTGCTATGTGCCATGGAGTCGGTTCCGACTCATGGTGACCCTGCACAGGGTTTCCGAGGTTGTAAATCTTTATGGGAGTAGAAAGCCTCATCTTTCTCCCGCGGAACAGCTGGTAGTTTCGAACTGCTGACCTTAATGTTCGCAGCCCGATTCGTAACCACTACATTATCAGAGCTCAAACTAAGACCATTTGACTGCGTGCTGCTCAGCTGAGATTTGGCTATGCTTGTATCTAATTCTCTCCCCTACACCTTCTCATTCTCACCCTCAAATGATGCGAACAGAACTCAGTTTTTTGTTTGTTTGTTTGTTTTTTCATATATAATAACTCTTGTGTGGAAGGAAACCAAAGAAACAAGTATTGTTGTTGTTGTTGTTGTTATTCTGATTTACCATTACTTATTTTGGAGAGTTGGCTCTAACAAGCCACTATTCCTACAGGCCAAGTAACATATAAAAGTGGGTCTGCAATTCTAGACCCTGCTAATGAGATTGTACCTGTATCTGTGATTAAAGAACTCTCTTCACAAACTAAATTGTGTAAACAAGAGTGATATTAGCCTCCTTCAGAATGAAAACCTCAGCAACAGCATTTGTATCCCAAAATTGAATGTCCTAATTATAAATGAGCTGTGCCGATTTGTCAAACCACTTACAGATCTCTGAGATGTATAGCTTTGCCTTTTATCCTCCCTTGTCTCAGTCATTTTGATTACTTTCTGTACTTGAAAATAATGACATTGCATTGACCCCCCCCCTCAAATATCCCTATCGCTCATACTTTTCATTTAAGGCAGGCTGCCCTTTCCCCCCAATTAGAACAAATTAGTGATGTTTTACTTCATTTCAAAACCACCAAGCCATTGTGAGAGCAGAATCAATGGTGGGGCCCTAATGGGGGCTTGAAAGCTGTGAAAGGGAGAAAAGAACAGAGGGAGCTGAAGGAGTAAAGGAAATGGAGGCAGGGTGCAGGGGATGGTAACAGAGGGAGGTGTGGTGGTGGCAGTGGTTAGGACTCAAAAGAAAGGAAAGGGAAATGAAGGTGAGGTGGCCTGAAGGCAAAGGAGACAAGACTAGGGATTTCAGAGGGGATGGTGTTGTGACTGAAAAAGGAGCCAGAAAGAATAAAGAGGGAACAAGTGTGAGTTACATTGAGTTTCAGACTGGGAAAAGTGAGGAGCGTGATAAGAGGGTCTCCCCATCTGCTTTTAACTGGCTCACTTGCTCCTGTTCTTTACTCTCACTGTCTTGCTCACTCCCTCATTCATGGCCTCTCAATCTTTCTCTCTCAGGGTCCTCTCTATATCATAATAAGAATACATGAGGATAAAGAGGTAGACAAGAAGATGCCCACGGCACAGTGGTGTTATAAAACAGAGGAGAGCATTGGAGTCAGAGGGTTTTATATTCAATTCATTATGTGGTAAGGCAAGCTAAAGAGTCCCTCAAAAACTCACTTTCCTCATTTACAATTAAGGGTGAAACATATTATTCTTTAAAGTTATTACTATCAAATTAAACCCTGTGTAGTTAAGTGCCCAGCACAGCATGTCATAAGAGCTCTATAAATTAGCTGTGGAACTTCATACTGACTTTTGTAATATCCTAGATATACAGAAACATTATTGCCTTTCATTTGCATGGAATAGGTAACCCATTTTGTGGTATGATTTGAGAGAAGCATTGCCTTTGCAAGGTTTCCTCCTCTTGCGGAGTCTTCCAAAGTCTCTGAAATCACATACTTCGAGAGTTATTCATTTACTTTAAAGTACTATTAGCAGACAGCTTTCTTTCATACCTGACCATCCTACCTGGAAAAACAAGGAGAACATTTATTTTGTTTATATCCAATGCCATATTTCTTAAAGATGGAGCACTATACCCTTGATAGAAAGCAACAAGATTGATATGGAGCATCTTCTCTTCAGTGTTTTCCAGGATTTAGGGGAAAGCAGAAAAGCAATTTAATTAATGTATAATAAAAAATGTCATTGCTGCTAAGTGCCATCAAGTCAATTAGGATGCATGGTAACCACATGAACAACAGAACAAAACACTGACAGGTCCTGTGCCATCCTCACAGTCATCGCTATGTTTGTGTTCATTCTGTGTCTGTCCGTCCATCTTGTTAAGGGTCTTTCTATTTTTCACTGACCCTCTGCTTTAGAAAATGCAATGTATTTATCCAGGGACTGGTGCCCCCAGATAACATGTCCAAGTATGTGAGACAAAGTCTTACCAACTTCCTTCTAAGGAACATTCTGACTCTGCTTCTTCCAAGACAGATGTCTTCATTTCTAGTTGTTATTGTTGTCAAGTGATGTTGAGTCGGTTCCAACCCATAACAACCCTTTTAGGGTTTCTGAGGAGCAGCTGGTGAGATTGAACCGCCAACCTTGCAGTTCAAACAGCTTTGCAGTCTGGCACATTAACCCACAGTGCCACACCAGGACTCTATTCTTATAGTTGTTGTTGTTGTTAAGTGCCGTTGAGTAGGTTCCGACCCATAGCGACCCTGTACAGGGTTTCCGAGGGTGTAAATCTTTACGGGAGTAGAAAGCCTCATCTTTCTCCCATGGAGTGGCTGGTAGTTTCGAACCGCTGACCTTAAGGTTCGCAGCCCGATTCGTAACCACTACGCTACCAGAGCTCCTTGGTTTATTCAATATTCTTTCCCAACACTATAATTCAAGTGCATTAATTCTTCCTTGATCATCCTCATTTATTGTCCACCTTTCACATACATATGAGGTGATTGAAAATACTGTGGCATGGGTCAGTAAACCTTATTCCTTATAATGGCATCTTTATTATTATTTTATTAATACTTTCAGGGGGTCCTTTGCTACAGATTTTCCCAATGCAATATGTCATTTGATTTCTTGACTGCTGCTTCTATGGACATTGATTATAGACCTAAGTAAAATGAAATCTGTGACAACTTCAATCTTTTCTCTGTTTATCATGATTTTGCTTCTTAGTCCAGTTGTAAGGATTTTTGTTTTCTTTATGTTGAGGTATAATCCATACTGAGAGCTGTAGTCGTTAATCTTCATCAGTAATTCCTTCAAGTCTTCTTCACTTTCAGTAAGTAAAGTTGTGTCATCTGCATATCACGGATTGTTAAGGAGTCTTCCTCCAATCTTTATGCTATATTCTTCATATATTTCAGCTTTTTGGATTTACTCAGCACACAGAATTAATAAGTATGGTAAAAAGATACAACCTGGATGCACACATTTTCTGATACTATACCATGCAGTATCCACTTGTTCTGTTTGAACAACTGCCTCTTGGTCTAGGCACAGTTTCTGCATGAGCACAGTTAAGTGTTCTGGAAGTCCCATTGTTTGCAGTGTAATCCACAATTTGTTATGCTACACATAGTTGAATGCCTTTCCAGGCAAACATCTTTCTGGCATTCTCTGCTTTCAGCTAAAATGCATCTAACATCAGCAATGATATTACTCATTTCAAATCCTTTTCTGAATCCAGCTTGAAATTCTGGCAGTTCTCTGTCAATGTACTACTGCTTTTTGGACCTTCATATACTGATGTGGCAAAATTCAAAATGAGAAGAAACAGCTGCAAACAATCATCTGAACATGAAATATATGAAGTATGAATAAAAAATTTGGAAATTGTTAAAAATGAAATGGAATGCATGAAGATTGATATCCTAGGCATTAATGAGCTGAAATGGAATGGTATTGACCATTTTGAATCATACATGGTTTAGTGTTCCAGGAATGACCAGTTGAAGAGGAATGGTATCGCATTCCTTGTCCAAAGAATATTTCAAGATCTATCTTGAAGTACAGTGCTATTTGTGATACCTTCATATCCATACACCTACAAGGAAGACCAAGGAGCTCTGGTAGCGTAGACCATCTCAAGTTTGGCTGCTAACCTCAAGTTCAGCCATTCGAAACTACCAGCTGTTCCACAAGAGAAAGATGAGGCTTTCTACTCCCGTAAAGGTGAGTTTGAACCAACTCTACAGCACTACAACCACAAGAAAGACCAGTTAATACCACCATTATTCGAATTTATGCACCAACCACTAAAGCATGAACTTGAAGAATTCTACCAACTTCTTCAGTCTAAAATTGATCAAACATGCAATCAAGATGCAGTGGTAATTACTGGTGATTGGAATGTGAAAGTTGGAAACAAAGAGGAAGGAATAATAAATGAAAAATATGGCCTTGGAGATTGCATGATAGAATTTGGTAAGACCAATTACTTATTTGTGGCAACTACCTTTTTGAACATCATAAAAAGTAACTATACACCTAGAGTTCACCAGATGTAATACACAGGAATCAAGTAGACTATATCTGTGGGAAGAGACAATGGAGAAGCTCAGTATTGTAGACAAAACAAGGCCAGGGTCAGATAGTGCAATAGACCAATTGCTCAAATGCAAGTTCAGTCTGAAGTTGAAGAAAGAAAACTAAAACAAGTCCATGAGAGCCAAAAATATTACCTGGATCCTACCTGAATTTACAGACTATCTCAAGTATAGATTTGATGCACTAGACACTAATGATTGAAGACCAGAGGAGTTGTGGGCAAGAGAAATATAAAGGAAGAAAGCAAAATGTAATTACAAAGATAGTAAATAAAGAAAAGACCAATGTGGGCTGTCAGAAGAGACTCTGAAAGTTGCTTCTGAACAAAAAGTAGCTAAAGCGATTGGAAGAAATGATGAGGTCAAAGAATTGAAAAGAAATTTTTAAAGCGCAAGCAGCTCAGGAAGACAAAGTCAAGTATTTTAATGAAATGTGCAAAGACCTGGTGTTTCAAAACCAAAAGGGAAGAACATGCACAGCATTTCTCAAGGATTCTATGGGGAAAATATCTATGATACAGAAAGCATCAGAAGACTATAGAAGGAAGACACAGCCAGAAAATAGGAACAAATCTACTCACCAGCTTTCCCTGATCATTTGGATGGGTGGCAACTAGTGTTTCTCCAGCTGATTAGACTTTGGACAACATCCCCCTTCTCTGGGCCTTTGATTAGGGCAAAATCCTGATTTGCAGCTGAAGTCTGCTGGGAGTGCCTCAGTGCCCACACCAGAGACAGAAAACATGCTGCCCTCTTCTCCCGTTGCCCTCCTGGGGACAAGTGGTGAGCACCCCCCTCATACTCTGCCTGATGATGCACAGTGTGTATCCATGTGCCATCAGAACTGTGATTGGTGCCTCACAATTGTCTCCACACATTCCCATAGCATGTATGGTGTATGAATCTAGGAAAATTGGAAATAGTCAAAAATGAAATGGAATGCATAAGCACTGATATCATAGGCATTGTTGTTGATTGTTAAGTGCCATCAAGTTGGTTCTGACCAATAGTGACCTGTATAGGATTTCCAAGGAGCAGCTGGTGAGTTTGAACCACTAACCCTGTGGTTCAAAGCGAGCTTGCGGTCCAGTGTATTATCCTGCAGTGCCACACCAAGACTCCCTGATATTGGTCATTTTGAATCTGACAATCACATGGTTTGCTATGCTGAGAATGACAAATTGAAGAGGAATGGCATTGCATACATCATCAAAAAGAATATATCAAGATCTGTCTTAAAGTACCACACTGTCTGTGATATGATAATATCTATACGCCTACAAAGACCAGTTAACAGCACGATTATTCAAATTTACATGCCAACCACTAAATCCAGTGAGGATGAAATTGAAGAATTCTCTCAACTTTTCCAGTCTGTAATTAATCAAGCATACAATCAAGATGTATTGATAATGACCGGTGATTGGAATGCAAAGGTTGGAAACAAAAAAGGAAGGATCAGTAGTTAGAAAACATGGCCTTGATGATAGAAACAATGATAGACGTTACATGACAAAATTTTGCAACACCAAGGATTTGTTCATTACAAATACCTTTTTTAAACAACATAAAAGATGATTCTACACAGGGTCCTCACCAGATGTTACACAGAAATCAAATTGACTACATCTGTGGAAAGAGATGGTGGGGGTGGGGGGACTCCATATTATCAGCCAATATCAGGTCAAAAGACATATTGCATTAGCCAAATCTGCTGCACAAAATGCAGCTGACACAATCATCTCCTGTGCAGGTGAAAGTTGGACAGTGAATAAGGAAGACTGTAGAAAAATTGATGCATTTGAGCTACGGTGTTGGAAGAGAATATTAAAAGGCTGCCAAAAGAACAGACCATTCTGTGTTGGAAGAAGGACAGCCAGAATGCTCCTTGGAAGCTAGGATGACCAAACTTTATCTCTCATACTTTGGACATATTATCAGATGGGGCCAGTACCTGGAGAAGAATATCATATTTGTTGAAGTGGAATGTCAGAGAAAAAGAGGAAGATCCCCAATGAGATGGATTGGCACAGTGGCAGCAGCAATGAGCTTAAAAATAGCAATGATTGTGAGGTTGGCAAAGCACCAGGCAGTGTTTTCAGTCTATTGTGTATAGGGTCCATACAAATTGGTACCAACTCCATGGCACCTAACAGCCATAATGGCTATTAAGGAACCCTGACCACATAACACTTATCACTCAATGTCAGGGAAAGAACTTACTGCCATACCTCCACTCAAATCTGATAAGGAAAGACATACAAGCCTAACCACAGAAGATATGCATACATTTGTGACACACCACACCTACTAGTGAAGGAGCTCTGGTAGTGAAGTGGTTATGAATCGGGCTGGTAACATCAAGGTCAGCAGTTCAAAAATGCCAACTTCAAGGTCGGCATTCCACAGGAGAAAGATGAGGCTTTCTGCTCCCATAAAGATTTACAGCCTCGGAAACTCTGTGCAGGGTCACTATGAGTTGCAACTGACTCCATGGTACTTAACAACAACAACACCTACTAGTGAAAGGAAATCATTCCCAGCCAGCAGACACCAAAAAACAACAATTAAATCGTATAGATCATAACCATGAAACAACAATTAAATAATATGAAGGAAGAAAGACATTATCTAGAGTAAAGAAACAAAGCTCTGGATACATTAAAAAAGAAAACTAAAAAATAAGCACTTAATGACCTTTAATAAAATCATAAAGACCTATATAATTTTAAAAAACAAAAGAAAGGAAAAATAAACTCTTTGATACTTCAGTGACAGCAGACAATAACAAAACATCTGAAAAAAATAAGATGGGTCTAACAAGTTGGCAAAATAAAAAAGTAGAAAACCTTTCTGAGGAAGAAATTATAATAGAACTACTGGATAAGAAATTCACAAATGCATATAGGATCCTCAAAGAGATCAGGAAAATCACAGAGAATCACAGAGAACCCTAGAATAATTCAGGAAAACATTACAATAAAAATGACAAAATATATAGACAACTAGAAACTTTACAAAAACACCTAGAAATCCAGGAGATTCAAAATAAAAAAAAAAAATAGAAAACTCAATGGAAGGACATAGAAGTAGAACTGAATCAATGGAAAAAAGAATACGTGAAATAGAGGGGAAATCCCTTGATACTAATCTATTTGACAAACAATCACAAAAAAGAATGAAGAAAAATGAAGAAATCCTGAGTTATGTGGGACATTATCAAGAGGAAGAATTTACATATAATTGAAGTTATAGATGATAAGGAGGAAAGAAAAAACAGATAGTTTTTTTATTTATTGACAGCCAACATCCTTAATATCATGAAAAATGAAAAGGTTTACATCCAAGACTCAGTAAACTCCATACAGGGTACACCACAAAAGAAAGTCACCAGGACATATCATAATCGAACTTTCCAAAACCAAAGACAAAGAATTCTAGGAGCAGCTCATGAAAGATGAAATATCACCTGCAAAGGTATACCAATAAGACTAACCCCTAATTTCTCAGTAGAAATTATGCAGACAATATAACAGTGGGATAATGTATATAAAGTCCTGAAAGAAAAGAATTGCCAACCAAAAGCCATATATCAAGCAAAATTATCTTTCAAGTATAATGGCAAAACATTCTCAAACATAAATTAAGGGAATATGTTTTTAAAAAATCAAACTTACAAGAAATATTCAGGAGAGTCCTTTGGACAGAGAACAATGACATCAGACAACAACCTGAGATGATGACACAAGACAGTATCACCTAGCCATCAATTAATTCTCCATAGTAAAATAAAGCTTCAAAACTGGAAACAGGGAACCAGAGATGCCAATGTGTAAATTGATCATGGTCATAAAAATGGAGAATAAGCTGTATAGTTATAGAGCATCCATATAGAAAGAAAGTCAAGGTGATATCAAGATACAGCATATTGTTTTAGATTTAGGAAGTTAAGGGTAAATTTCAGAGTAACCACAAAGAAAATCAGTTAATCTGTCCATCAAAATAAAGAAGAAAATACAAACTCTATAAACATAAAATCAACAACAACACAGGATTTTAAAAAATTTATAAACAAAAATAACAGCACAGAAAATTAAATGGAACAATGAAACCTTTAACAAGACAAAGAAAGTGTAACAAAATAGCAGCAGTAAATTCATACCTATCATTAATCAAACTAAATGGAAATTATTTAAATGCAACACTTAAGAGGCAGAAAGTGGCAGTGGTTATGTGTCGTGGAGTCGGTTCTGACTCATAGCGACCCTGTACAGGGTTTCTGAGGCTGTAAATCTTTACAGGAGCAGAAAGCCTCATCTTTCTCCAGCTGAACCACTAGTAGTTTCGAACTGCTGACCTTGAAGTTATCAGCACGACTCATAAACACTACACTATCAGAGCTCCTGAGAGTGGCAGAGTGGATATAAAAACCTGACTCATCAATATGTGGCCTATAAGAGATACACCACAAATACAGCGACATAAATAGATTGAACATCATAGGTTAAAAATCAGAGGATGGGACAATATATCAATCATCAACAGAGAATGGGAGTGGCAATAATAATTCATGGCAAAATTGACTTTAAGACAATAGTCCATTATAAGAGACAGAGAAGGACATTATATAATGATTAAAGGGTGAATTGTGAGTACAGTGGCTCCATACAGTAAGCACTGCACTAGGGTCCTTGGTTTGAACCAGTCATTCTGCAGGAGAAAGATAAAGTTTTCTGCTCCTGCAAAGATTTAAAAAGCCTCTGAAACCATATACAGGGTTGCTATGAGTCAGAACCAACTCAACAGCACTTAACAACAGCAAAGGGTTACATAACAAAGATGACATACTGATAGTAAATATCTATGCACCCAACGACAGAGCTACAAAATTCATAGGAGGGTAAGTCAAAAAGTATTACTACTGGAATTCCAGTTCATGCATACATTGTTGTTGTTAAGTGCCGCCGAGTCGATTCTGACCCATAGCAACCCTGTATAGAGTTTCTAAAGAGGAGCTGGTGAGCTTGAACCACCGACCTTGCAATTCAAATGACTTTGCATTCTGATGCATTAGCCCACAGCACCACACCAGGACATAGGTTTATTCAAAACAAAATATATTTAAATATGTCTCTGTGATCAGTGAAAGACTCCAGACAAGTTCTCTCAGTAATACACTTATCTTAGTTTTGTTAAGGTGCCTTCAGCAAACCAAGTTCCAATTACAATAGTGGCTTCTGAGGGGATCTGCTTGGTCAATTGCATTCAAGGCAAAGAGGTCAGCTCAAAATATTATGATAACTGTTTTGGGGATATCCAACGGGTGATATTGGTAGATTTTCTCAAAGAACACAGGTGATTACTGGGACTTATTATAAAGAAGTTTTAAGAAATGGAAAACTGCATTGGTGAGAAAAAGGCCAGGATAACCGTGCCAGGGAAAATTTTTTTTCCATTGTGACACTGTACCTGCTCATTCTTCAAGGGGAACAAGGGATGTCCTACAAGAATTTTGTTGAGAAACCTTACACCATCAACCCTACAACCCTGATATTTCCTCTTTAGATTTCTTTTTTATCCTAAATCACCAATGTTTTAAAGAAACACATTTGAATCCTTCAAAGATGCCAAATTGCATCTTAGACATAGTGTAAATTAAAGTGCATAGAATCTTTTAGGGGAAGGGTCAGTAGTTCATAGACTTAGATAAGGATATATTGAGAAACAGTAGCTTCACATTTTGATATTTTTGCAACAGAATTGAAAAGAGGAAAAGACAGTTCTCTACAATAATAGTAGGAGACTTTAACACACCACTTTCAATGACGGAAAGAGCAACTAAAAAGAAGCTCAACAAAGATACAGAAGATATAAGTAACACAATCAACCTACATGACTTCATAGACATATATAGAACATACCACCAAGCAACAATATAGTACACATTTTCCAACACACATGGATCTCCAGAATATAGCAAATTTTAGGTCACAAAGTAAGCCTCAATACATTGAATAAATATTAAAATAATATGAAGCATGTTCTCTGCATATAACAATACACACCTAGAAATAAGTAACAGAAACAATGAAGAAAAATAATTAAACATGTAGAAATAGAATAATACCTTACTTAAAAAACTATTGGGTGACAGGTTGAGACCTGATTGGCCAGCAGTATGGCAAGACCTGGGGACTCCTGGGCCCAGAGACAGTGACATGGCCACAGAGGACATGAGCAGAGAGTGAAGTGTCCAGCTAATATGAAGCAAGGGGAGATGCACAAGAACACCCATACTTGCAGATAGTACCCATTTGACCTGGCTTCGATGGCTATATGATCAGAAGAAGAAAGAAGAGGAAAAAAGGAGTAATCTGCTTGTGGGTGTAGTAGCTCAAAAGAGGGAACAAATCTTTACAGCGAGGATCATTCCCATCCCCTTGGTACACAGGGTTGACAGGGATGGGCAACTTAGTTAGACATTGGTTACCCAAAATGGGGGTGATACAAAGGCAAGAAGTGACTGGCTTACAAGCTTTCAAGAGGGAGCCTAATTTCAGAGGGTATGGAGGAAGGTAGAATCTTCACTGAGTGGTTTCCAACCAGTCTGGATGGGGCTGATGAAAGGAGACGGGGATAAGACTCTTGTGGTACAATAGTAAATAATTGCTATCAGGACTGACTCTGAGTGTTGGAAATTTAAAGGTACACATTTTGTAACAAAAGGAGGGGAGTGGCTGATCTTGCAGTCCAGGAGCCCAGGACCTTGGGACCATCAAGAGAGAAGAGCGGAATGTGGGACCCTATCTAGAGAAGCAGTGACACCAGAGATGGAGGCAGAGACATGGAGAGATAGAGCGGCATGGGACTCTGGACTCAGGGAGGGAGAGGGGCTGTGTGTTGACGGACAAGAGGACGTGCTTGCGGGGTATACCCTTTGGCTATTTGATGATGCATGCAGAGAATTGTAATCATTGCAATGCAATGAAATAGGATGTAAAGCTAATGTTCTCCCATGTAAACTATCATATAATTCATAATAAAAACTTATAAATAAAAACAAAACAACTATTGAGTGACATAAGAATTTTTAAATGAAATTGAAAAATTCTTAAGCGTTAAATGAGAATGAAAACACAACCTACCAAAACCTTTGTGGCATAGCAAAAGCAGTGCTCCGAGTATAGCAAAAAATGCACACATCAAAAAAGAAGGCCCCAAATGAATATCTTAACTCAGAAACTTAAACAGATAGAAAAGGAGTGGCAAAGGAAATCCACAGTCAACAGAAGAAAGGAAATAATAAAGATCAGAGCAGAAATAAATGAAATAGAAAACAGAAAAAAATATAGAAATAATCAACAAGAGTAGAATTGGTCCTTTGAGAGGATCATTAAAATTGGCAAAACATTGGTCAAAAAGACAAAGGAGGGAAAACTGGAAAAGATGCAAATAACCAAAAACAAAACATGAGATAGGGGAACATTATTTGGAAATAAAACAATGGAAATAAGTGGAACAAATGGAAATAAAAAGGATCATAACAGAGTATTATGAAAAACTGCACTCTAATAATCTTGAAAATCTAAAATATAAATTACTAGATATATACTACCTATCTAAATGTAGGAACACAACTGAGACAGAAAACCCATAGCAAAATTCCCAGGAGGTGGCAAGATGGAAACAAGGCAAAAATATAATATAGACCCTCTACAACAAAGACCACCACTCGTCTGGCAGTTTGTTGTAATGTGGTGGCTTGTGAGTTGCTGTGATTCTGAAAGCTATGCCACCGGTATTTTGAATACAAGCAGGGTCACCCATGGTGGACAGCCAGTGAGGATGAAACAGAAGAATTCTACCAACTTCTTTAATCTGAAATCGATCAAACATGCAATCAAGATGTATTGATCATTACTGGTGATTGGAATGCAAAGGCTGGGAGCAAGGAGGAAGGATCAGTAGTTGGAAAATATGGCCTTGGTGATAGAAATGATGCTGGAGAATGCATGATAGAATTCTGCAAAAT
>NW_006408677.1:556658-557151 GCF_000296735.1 Chrysochloris asiatica | reverse complement strand
CTTCCAGAGGTTCAAGCCAGATTCAGAAGAGGCTGTGGAATGAGGGATATCATTGCTGATGTCCAATGGATCTTGGCTGAAAGCAGAGAATATCATAAAGATGTTTGCCTGTGCTTTATTGACTATGCAAAGGCATTTGATTGTGTGGATCATGACAAGCTATGGACAACATTGTGAAGTACGAGTATACCGTAACACTTAATTGTGCTCATTAGGAATCTGAAACTGGACCAAGAGGCAGTTGTTCAAACAGAACATGGAAACACTGAATGTTTTAAAATTAAGAAAGGTGTGTGACAAGGTTGTATTCTTTCACCATAGTTATTCACCCTGTATGCTGAGCAAATAATCCGAGAAGCTGGGTTACATGAAGAAAAACGTGACATCAGCATTGAAGGAAGACTCATTAATAACCTGTGATGTGCAGATGATACAACCTTGCTTGCTGAAAGTGAAGAGGACTTGAAACATTTACTGATGAAGATCAAAGAGC
>NW_006408677.1:552861-556320 GCF_000296735.1 Chrysochloris asiatica | reverse complement strand
GACTGCCAAAAGAATCAATAGATCTGTTTTGGAACAAGTGCAGGCAGAGTGCTCCTTGGAGGCCAAGATAGCCAAACTTCGTCTCTCATACTTTGGACATATTGTCAGGAGGGACCAGTTGCTGGAGAAGGATATCATGTTTTAACACCTCAAAATGAAGTTGTTGCAGAGTGTCAACAGTGTGGACAGAGGTGTGAGGATGTGTATTGTCATGAAAAATTACAAGGTACTTGGATAGCAGTCCTCTGTTTTTTAATGTAAAGTTTAGGCTTCTGCTCTTCACTGAACATCTCACTGTAATGAGCTTGTTGAAGCTTTTACCTGATGGTGCTCCAATAATAGCCCGGTAAGAATAAATGGGCTGCAGATAATTTTTGACTCACCCTCACACACGTGTGCACTTGGGATCTATTAAAATGCCCATCCATGTCCATGGTTGATGACAATATTGAGCATGCACATGAAATGATTCTGTCGAATGGATGAAGGACTGTGGATTATGTAGCAAATAATTTGCAGATCACTCATGGTTCTACTTATGAAATAATCCATGATAGACTTGGGTTTGAAAAACTTTGTGTGAGATGGGTACTGAAACAACTCACTGAAGATCATAAACAGAAGCATTTGGACATCTGCAAGCAAAATTTAGACCAATACTCAAAGAAAGGTAAAAGTATCTTTAAAGAAATCTTTACTGGTCACGAGACATGGATTCATCACTACAAGCCTGAGAGTAAATGGCGGAGTGTGGAATGGAAACATCCTCAATTGCAGACCAAGAAAAAGTTCAAAAGTCAACCATCAGCTGGAAAATTGCTTACAATTTTCTGGGATTCTCAAGGGCCAGTATTGGAACACTACCAGGAGAAAAGTTCAACAATCAACAGTGCTCATTACAGTGAGATGCTCACGGAAGAGCTGAAGCCTAAACTTCAGATTAAACACTGAGGACTGCTATCCAAGGATGTTGTGATATTGCATGGCAATGCACATCCACATACTTCTGCCCACACTGTTGACATCCTACAAAAACTTCTCTGAAGAGGTCTTGTGCAGCAGAATTGCCTAATGAAATATGTCATTTGATTTCTTCACTGGTGTTTCCATGAATGTTAATAGTGCATACAAGCAAAATAAAGTCTTTGATGACTTCAAACTTTTCTCCATTTACCATGATATTATTTATTGCTTTGTTGTTGTTGTTATGTGCCGGGTTGTCGGTTCCAACTCATAGCGACCCTGTACAGGGTTTCCGAGGCTGGAAAGCCTCATCTTTCTCCTGTGGAGCAGCTGATCGTTTCTAACTGCTGACCTTGTGGTTCACAGCCCGATTCATAACCACTACACTACCAGAGCACCTTATTTATTCCTTTAGTGATGAAGATATTTTTGTTTTCTTTACATTGAGGTGCAACCAATATTGAAGACTGTGGTCTTTGATCTTCATCAGTAAGTATTTTAAGTCCTCTTCACTTTCAGCAGGAAAAGTTATATCATCTGCATGTTACAGGTGGTTAATGAGTCTTCACTAATCTTGATGCTTTGATGTCTTTTATGTAAGTGCTTCAGTTGCAACTCCTCAGCCCTGAGCTTATCTTTTTTTCTTTTACCACTTGCTCTATTATAAGAACGACCAACAAAACAGCTTCTCTATACTTCTCATCCTGACAAAATTGCAGAAAAGTATCATACACACAATCACCCAGTGTCTTGCTTCTCTCCAATATATGATCTATTGGTGGTGATATTTTCATATTAATATTGCCAACTCATGGCCATGGATTATCAGCCCCCTTACACTCTTTGATAGTAGAGGCAGATTCGTCAGTGCCTTTATAATTAGTCAGGTTCAGAACCAATTTAGAAAATTCACCCTTATGGTTTTGATTTTTTAGAGCCAGTCTTTGTACCAAATATTTTAGGTTGTATTCTCAAGAGCAACAAAACCAGTGAGAAACACACACGCATACACATACACATATATTTTTGGAAGCCAGGATGGCCAGACTTCATGTCTCATATTTTGGACATATTATCAGGAGTCACCAGTCCCTGGGCTTCCTTCTGTTGTTGTTAAGCGCCATAGAGTCGGTTCCCACTCACAGCAACACTGTATAGTATTTCCAAGGAACAACTGGTGGGTTTGAACTTCTAACCTTGTGGTTAGTAGTCCAATCTTATCCTTTAGAGCTCACCAGTAGTCTGGTCTTTCTTGATGTTGTTGTTGTTAAGTGCTGTCGAGTTGGTTCTGACTCATAGCAGTCCTGTATAGAGTTTCTGAGGAGTGGTGGGTGGGTGTTGAACCACTGACCTAGCAGCTCAATTGACCTTGCGATCCAGTGCATTATCCTGCAGCACCACAGCAGAACTCCAGTCTTCTTTATAGGCATATGAATATTATCCTATCACAAACAGCATTGTCCTTCAAGATAGATCTAAAAATCTTAGTTTTGATGATGAATGCAATGTCATTCCTCTTCAATTTATCATTCCTAGCATAGTAAACTATATGACTGTCTACTTCAAAGTAGTCCATTTCAAATCACTAATGCCTACGATAACTGTATGTGATCCGTTTTATTTTTGTTGACTTATAATTTTCCTAGATTCATACTTCATACATTCCATATTCTGATTATTATGATTGATTATAGTTGTTTATTCCCATTTTGAATTGTGCCATATCTGGAAATGATCATTCCAAAGGCTTTGCTCCATTCATGTCACTAAGGTGAACTCTACTTTGAGGAGGCAGCTCTTCCAACCTAAAACGCTAATTTTCTGGCATTGTACCTGACAATGTTCTGCTGCAATTCATAAGGTTTTCAGTGGCTAACCATTCAGTATTCCATTTTTCCTTCTTCCTAGTCGGTCTTAGTTTGGAAGCTACATTGAAACCTGTCCACCAGGGTGACCTTACTTTTGGAAAGGCAGTTCTCCTCCTTTTGGTATTTAAAATATGAATGGCATAGCTTCCAGCATCACAGAAACACCCAAGCTACAAAAGTACAACAGATGAGTGGTGGCAATCAACTATAAAAGATTAAAACAAAGGCAACATTTGCCCAATAAAGACAATGAGAAGGCAAGGATAAATAGGGAAAGTGGAGAAATGTAAACAGGAAAGGCAGAGGGGAAATGGGGAGAGTGGTGACACATTTTGGGGATAGCAACCAATATCACAGAACAATTTGTGTATGAATTATTGAATAGGAAACAAATTTGCTTTATAAACATTCACCTAAAGAGAGAACAAACAAGATGGCGGATTGGGTGGACATGTAGTACAGAGCTCCGCCAACAACAACACAGAATACCCGACCAAGCAGGCTCAGGGGATGGTCCCAGAACTCTGAACTACATATAAAGGAATACTTAGAAGGTTGGAAGGCTCACAGCTGGGGGAATTTGTGGCAGAAGCAAGAAATCTATTGCTTTCTAGTCCGGGACGCTCGG
>NW_006408677.1:519143-549791 GCF_000296735.1 Chrysochloris asiatica | reverse complement strand
CCTGACCCAAGCCATGGTATTTTCAATAATCTCATAGGCATGCAAAAGCTGGACAGTGAATAAGGAAGACCATAGAGGAATTGATACATTTGAGTTATGGTGTTGGAGGGGAATATTGAAAGTGCCATGGGCTGCCAAAAGAACCAACAGATCTGTGTTGGAAGAAGTGCAACCAAAGTGCCCCTTGGAGGCCAGGATGGCCAAACTTCATCTCTCATACTTTAGACATATTGTCAGGAGGGACCAGTTGCTGGAGGAGAACATCATGTTTAGTAAGGTGGAGGGTCAGAGAAAAAGAGGAAGACCCCCAGCAAGATGAATTGGCAAAGTGGCAGCATCAATGGGCTCAAGCTTGGCAACAATTGTGAGGTTGGCCCAGGACTGGGCAGTGTTTCGTTCTGTTGTGCATAGGATCACTATGAGTTGGTACCAACTCAATGGCACTTAACAACAACAACAACAACAACAACATAGCTCTGGTAGTTTAGTGGATTATGAGCTGGGCTACTGACCAATAAAACAAGAGTCCTACAAAAATGAAAGAATATACCATGCTTATGGATAGGAATATTTTACATTGTGAATATGTGAACACTACCTAAAAAAAAAATCTATAGATATTGTTGCTGTTGTTAAGTACCATTGAGTCGTTTCTGACTCAAGACAGCAACCCTTCAAGGGTTTCCCAGGAACAACTGATGAGTTTGAATTGATCTTGCGGTCCAGTGCTTATCCTACAATACTATACCATAATGCAATTCAAATACAGGATTTCATCGTAATTCTTTAAAGAGATGGAAAAATTATCCACTAACTTTATATGGAAAAGAAAGAGACCCAGGATACTCAAAGCATTTACTAAAAAAGAAGATCAAAGTAAGAGGTCTTTTACTTCTGATCTCAAAACACAGCCACAATAACCAAAACAGCTTGGTGCTAGTACAATAAAAGATACATAGATCAATAGAAAATCATTGAAATCCCAGAAATAAACCCATGCACTGATGCTCAGTTGATCTTTGAAAAATATCCAAAACACATTAAATGGTGAAGAGATAATCTCTTCAATAAATAGTGCTGCAGGGTAGGGAATAGACACAAGATAATTTGGGTATTGGGGAGGGGGCAATATACAAGTAGAGAGAGGGGAATGGAAGAACAAGGCAGACGGGAGAACAATTAGGCAGGTATGAATGAGCTAAATGGGACAGAGGTTAAAACGGATGTAGACACAGCCTTGGAACAACAGAGCTCTGGAATCCAGAGACGGACAGGGTTGGAATGGGGAAAAGGAGGGGGAATAATGTTGAGATACTTGGCTGACTTTTGAACCTTGGTGTTCCATGCATTATAATATAAAATAGTCACTGGAGGGAGAGTGAAAGCAATAGCCAGAAATATCACCATAGAAAGCTTGTTAGTCTGTCTTCTGTCTATAACTAATTGGAATACCTAAAACGGGGCTACAATATATCTAGTGAAGGAGGTCTCATGAGGAGCCTCTGCATTACATAAGACTATAGAAGAAAGCCTGAACCACATTCAGACCATCAGAGAAGGGAAACTTTCCTCTTGAAAGGACAAGCAGACCAGCCTGGAGCAGCCAGAAAACCAGAAGACAATTCTTGAAAGAAGGACCTACAGGAAAAATACAAAACAACAAGGGCAGTCCGACTGTTACCACAAGAACAAGCAAGCTGTCTGCCCAGGAGACATAAAGGCAAGTGGTCGGGTCCTCTCAGTGCAAATCCTCCTCCAAGACTAAGACGCAATGGGTAAACACATTCTGATTGGTGACCACACACATCACCCATAAGGAGAAGTGACCGAAGAACATCAAAGAAGCAGCGAGCTAAGCCCTACATCATTCAGCAGACTATGGTGAGCCCGGGTGGAGATCTGGTTGGTCAGCAGTGAGGCAAGACCTGGGGACTCATGGGCTCAGAGTCAGTGACACATCCACAGTGGAGACCGAAGTGACCAACTGATAAGAGGGCGGACAGACGCAGGAACACCCACACCTGCAGATGATACCCACTTGCCATGGCTCCAATGATGGAACGAACAGAGCTCAACCCGAAGAAGAAAGAAGAGGAAAAAAAGTCATCTGATAAAAGAGGAAACAAATCCCTGCTCCAGGAATTATTCCCATCCCCTCCACACAAAGAGTAGATAGGGATGGGCATCTTGAACATGGACTAACCAAAAATGGGAGAAGGGATACAAAGGTAAGAAGTGACTGGCTTACAAGCTTTCAAGAGAGAACTTAGATCCACAGGGCGGGGAGGATGATGGAGTGTCCAGTGAGTAGTATCCAACCTGTCTAGGAAGGGCAGATGAAAAGAAATGCAGATGGGTCCCTTGGGATGAAGGGTGAATAATTGTTACCAGGAAAGACTGTGAAGACTAGAAATGTAAAGGTGGACATTTTATAGCAAGGAGGAGATTGACTAATCTTTCAGTCTAGGAGTGGAAGGCCCTGGGACCATCAATGGAGAAGAGCGGAGAGCGGGACCCCACCCAGAGGAGCAGTGAGGCCTGAGACTGAGACAGAGAGGATGATGCGAAGGGAGAGGATGTCATGAAGAGATGGAGTAGCTGGGGACTAGGGATTCAGAGAGGGAGAAGGGCTGTGTGCTGAGGACCGTGATGGGAGAGTGGGCGGGATTGCAGGGTATACCCTTTGGTTGGGTGATGATGCATGGACAGGATGGTAACTATGGCAATGAGATGATGTATGATGGAAGGAATGTAAAACTAATGTTCTCCCATGTAGACTATCACACAATACACAATAAAACATTAAAATAAATAAATAATAAATAAATAAATAGTGCTGGCCAAACTGGAAACCCATCTGTAGAGCAGTGAAACAAAACCCATTTCTCATTGCACATACAAAATTGAACTCAACATGGATTAAAGACCTAAATGTGCCGTGGAGTCGGTTCTGACTCATAGCGACCCTGTACAGGGTTTCCGAGGTTGTGAATCTTTATAGGAGCAGAAAGCCTCATCTTTCTCCCACGGAACAACTGGTAGTTTCGAACTAATGACCTTGTGGCTCACAGCCTGATTCGTAACCACTACGCTATGTAAAACCTAGCACTATAAATATCATCAATGAAAAATAGGGACACATTTGTATGAGCTCATATTTTGGCTCTTGTGCACTTCAGCTTCAGACTAAACTCTCAAATGATCAATTGATGAATCATTCCACAGTCAGCCCCTGGCCTTGTTTTGGCTGATGATATTGAGCTTTTCTAGTCCTGGTGTAGCGCTGTGGGTTAATGCACCAGACTGAAAAACCATTTGAACTGCAAGGTCGGTGGTTCAAGCTCTCCAGATGCTCCTCGAAAACCCTATACAGGGTCTCTATGGGTCAGAATCGACTCCACGGCACTTAACAACAACCTTCTCTTTCAACAGATGTAGTCAATTTGATTCCTGTGTATTCACTCTGGTGAGGTTCATATATTTTTTTAAAAAGGTATTTGCAATGAATAAACAATTGGTCTTGCTAAATTCTATTATGTGATCTCTAGCATCATTTCTTTCACCAAAGCCATATATTTCAACTACTGATTATTCCTCTTTGTTTCCAACCTATGCATTCTAATTTCCAATTATTATCAATACATGTTTGATCAGTTATGTTTGATCAATTTCACTGAAGAAGTTGGTAGAATTCTTCAATTTCATTCTCACTGGCTTTAGTAGTTGGTGTGTAAATTTGAGTAATAGTGGTATTAACTGTTCTTCTTTGTAGGCATATGGGTATTGTACTTCAAGATAGAACTTGAAATATTCTTTATGATGATGAATGCTTTGCCATTCCTCTTGAATTTGTCATTCCAGGCATAGTTAATCATTTGATTTTCTTATTCAGAATGGTCAATACCAGTCAATTTCAGCTCAGTATACCCAGAATATTGAACTTTATGCATTCCATTCCATTTTTTAAAACGTTTTTATTGTGATTTGAGTGAAAGTTTACAGGGCAGATCATCAGTTTTACATTCAACAAATCACACACTTTGTTTCATTACAATGATAATAATCCCCTTCATGTACCAATTTTCCTACAGTCATACTATCTACATTCCACTTTCTGATTATTAGTGGATGTTTGCAGTAGTTTCTCCTCATTTTGAGTTGTGCCCCATCAGAAAATTGTCTTGAAAATTTTACTCAATTCACGTCATCACAGTCAATTGTACTTTGAAGAGGCAGTTCTTCCCCAGTTATATTTTGAGTGCCTTCCAACCTGAGAGTTCTCATCTGTGGCAGTATATTTGACAGTTTCTGGTGGTATTCATAATGTTTTCATCTCTGGCACATGTTATACTGCTACTCATAATGTTTTCAGGGACTAAACATTCAGAATTAGTCCACCTGTCCTTCTTCCTAGTCTGTCTTAATCTGGTAGCACCAACCACCAGTGACCCTGCTGATATTCAAAATACCTGTGGCATAGCTTCTAGCATAACAGCAACACACAAGAAACCACATTACAACAAACTGACAAACTGACTTAGACCTCATAAAAATTGGACACTTATGTGCATCAAAAGATTTCACCAAAAGAGTAACAAGAGAACACACAGACTGGGAATAGATTTTTTGGCAGTGACATTTTAGAGAAGGAACTATTCTCAAAATTTGGTTTTAAAAAGTCAACACCTCAAGAAGAAGATAAATAATCCTATTTAAAAATGGGCATCAGACATGAACAGATACATCCCCAGAGATGACATTCAGATGGTCAACAGACATATGAGAAACATTCCCTAACGTTAACCATTGTTGTTATTGTTAATTGCCATTGAGTCTATTCCGACTTATAGCAACTCTGTGTGGTTTTTGAGGAGCATCTGGTGGGTTTGAACTGCTGACCTTGTGGTTCACAGTCCAGGATTGATCCTACAACACCACACCAGGAGTCCATAATTAGCCATTAGAGAGATGCAAACAAAACAACAATGAGATATCATCTTGTTGTTGTTGTTGTTCAGTGCCACTGAATCGATTCCAACCCATAGCAACCCTGTGTAGGATTTCCAAGGAGCAGCTGGTGAGCTTGAACTGTCGACCTTGCTTACCCCTGCATTAATAGCAAAGTTCAAGAAAAAACAAACAGAAAACAACAAATGTAAGCAAGGTTGTGGATAGTCTGGGGCCCTCCTACATTGCTGGTGGGACTATAAAATGCTACAACCACTGTGCAAAAGGATATGGAACTTTTGAAAACTTTGGAAATAGAAATACCGTTTGATCCTGCAATCTCTCTACCAAGTATATATACCCAAGAAATTAAGAGCTGTGACAAGAATAGCGATATACACACTATTCACAATAGCAAAATGCCCATTAACAGAAGAATTGTTAAACAAACTTTGGTACATATATACAATGGAATATTACTTAAAATTGAAGAACAACAATGAATCTTCAAAACACTATACTACATAGCTGAACCTGGAGGTCATTATGCTGAGTGAAATTAGTTAATCACAAATAGATAAATACTATATGAGACTACTATTGTAAGAAGTCCAAAAAAGGTTATCATGCTACAAGAAACACTATGATGGCTACCAGGACTAGGAGTGAAGGGAGAATTATTCACTGGCTAGACAGTAGACACATGTTAACTTGGATGACAAGGAAGGCAGTTAATAAAGAAAAAAAAAATGTTTTAAAAGAAAAAAAAATCAATAATTAAAAAATTGATTGTGGCCAGTTGTATGGTGTGGCACTGTGGATTAATGCACCAGACTGCAAAGCCATTTGAACTGCAAGGTTTGTGGTTCAAACTCACCAGCTGCTCCTTGGAAACCCTATACAGGGTTGCTATGGGTCAGAACTGACTCAAGGGCACTGCACAAAAACAACAAGTTGCATAGTAACAAAAAGGAAAGGAGAGATAGAGACCGAGAGAGATGGGGAGAAACTCTCTATGCCATAGCTTCTGAGCCTCTCACTAGTTCTTGGACTTTCTCTAATGGCCATGGGAAAAGCTAGCTCTTAACAAATTGTTCATTTCTTCTCTTTCTGGTTCTTTTATACTTCTAGGTGTTTATACCTTCATTAGAGTTTCTGGGTGATATAAAGAATATGATTTCTTATTACTGTTGTTCAGAGGATCTAAAGTGTATCATTCATTGAGCTAATTGCTTTTGGAAATGAAGTTCTTTAGACAGACTAAGTAAAAATGTTGTCCTTTTACTCTCCCTCTTTGGGGTTAATTGTTTGGGTTGATTTGTTTTGGCTTTGCATTGTGTTCCTTTTATGTGTTTGTAAATTTTCTTGTTTGGTTATTTGCTTTGTTTATTTAAAGCAACATGTTCTACAACTTAGCAAGAAGCCAGAAGCAGCAGATGGGATATTACGGGGGAGACAGGAACATCTTCATTGTTTTTGGCCCTTACTTCATCTGCCAAATCAAGATAGATGATGAGTATGGGTTTTGCCCCCCAAGCTAAAGCATCCATGATTCTGTTTCCTAGCCTGTCATCCATCAACTTGATGGAGGTTCAGTAAGTCCCAAAACTAAACATGTCACAATTCTTCTGACTGCCTTTGAATGGGCTGGAGGTAAAGCAGAGAATATAGCATTAAAAGGAGAAAGACAAAAAAAAGGGCAGGAAGACAGGATGGAGTGGGTAGATAGTTGGCATCCAATTTCCAAGATCACATCTGCATTATAAACAGAGGCCTTCTATTGAATACTAATTTTAAGCCCTCAAATAATGTCAGGAGTGACATTTTCAGTCTCTTTTCACTTTTGTCGTATTATTGGGAAGTGACTTGGTGTTTCTGTGGACTCTCTGGACTCCCATAGGAATAAGATCCCTCAGTACAATGGCAACCTGCCAAGTACAATGTGTTCTAAAACACCATGGCTTTGAGAAGTCTCATTATCAACCAAAGTACAATTTCAGCCTAGCAGGAGGCAAGTTAGACTGTTGATTAGTCACGGCACACCTTTTCTATGAGCTTTGCTGCAACCCATCCAAACTGTGACGACTCAGATGTTCTGTATCATGGTACACACACTACCCTTTTTACCTGGACTGAATTTTAATGATTTCAAACAGTGAAACAACACAAATCTAACCATGAACTATCTGTAGAAAAAGGTATCATCTATCTTTGCTTCATTTTATACTAATTCCAGAAAATAATCCTAGTGTGAATTATGGTAGCCATACCACTTGGGTCTAGTAAGGATACTAGAAATTAAATCCTGATTTTGCATCTGTTAAAGTACCTGATTAATATCAAATGGGACAAATAACACAAAACAAAAACAATAAAAATGCATTATATAGGTAGCATAGTGGATTATGAGCTGGGCTGCTATCCACAAGGTTAATAGTTTTAATCTACTAGCCACTCTGTGGGAGAAAGATGAGACTTTCTGCTCACCTAAAGATTTACAGCCTTAGAAACCCTATATGGGGTTGTTTCTGGTGTGGCACTGTGGAATAAAGCACTGGACCTCAAAGTGGGTTTGAACTACAGGTTGGTGGTTCAAACTCACCAGCCATTCCTTGGAAACCCTATATAGGGTCACTATGAGTCAGAACTGACTCAACAGCAAACACCACCACCACTGTTGTTATTGTTGTTAAGCACTGTGTAGTCGGTTCTGACTCATAACAATACTGTATAGGGCTTCAGAGAAGTGTCTGTATAATATATACCATTGAGTTGGCTCCAACTTATAGCAACCCTATATATATATATATGTATATATATATAGTTTCTGAGGAGCAGCTGGGAGGCTTGAACTGCCAACTTTATGATTTGTAGTCCAGTGCTAATCCTAGAGCACCACACCAGTGTCACTATGTTGTTGTTGTTGTTAAGTGACGTCAAGTCGGTTCCAACTCAGTGACCCTGTCTATGATTTCCGAGAAGTGGCTTGTGAGCTTGAACCACCGACCTGGCAGGTCAAACCAACTTTGCAATCCAATGCATTAACTCACAGTGCCACACCAGGACTCCATTATAGCATATCAGGAATATGCATATAGTGCCTGTTGTTGTTGTTGTTAAGTGCCATCGAGTTGGTTCCGACCCACAGCGACCCTGTACAGGGTTTCCGAGGGTGTAAATCTTTATGGGAGTAGAAAGCCTCATCTTTCTCCCGCGGAGCGGCTGGTAGTTTTGAACCGCTGACCTTAAGGTTCGCAGCCCAATTCGTAACCACTACGCTATAGTGCCTACAGGATGCTAAAAGGCTCTCTCTCTCCTTTCTCACCAATCTCTCTCTCTTTCTCTCTCTGCCTATGTCTTCTCCAGTCTGTTGCTGACATAGTGGAAGACAGCAGTACTCAGATAGTAGAGACATAAATTCCCACAATTTGAATATTTGTATCTTGGAAAAAAGACTTTTGAAGATGCAGAGATCAAGTGCCTTACTGCTGCTTTTTAGACTCAAAACAATGACAAATAAATGGCATGGCCATATGACCTTATGTTTAATAGACAGTCAGGTGACTGAACTATTAAAAAGACTTTCTCAAGGCCAAAGAACAAGAAATTATAAGAAGGAAACATTTGTTTTCAGATATCAAACAACAGGAATTATAGTATCGTGGTCCCTCAGAAGAGAAACAAACCAAGTAAGCCCTAGTTTTCTGCCTAGAGGGACTTCCCATGCCATGGTGCAGGGAAGGGAGAAATTCAAGGAAGGGGGAAATTCATAGTGATCTCATCAAGTTGAAGATACAGAGATCAGTGTTCAGTTCAGAAAGGCTGAGGTAGCTTAAGAGTAGAAAGCTACAAAGAGAAAGAACTCTAGAAATCTGCCTAGATGTCCCCTGGTCTTTGCTAAATATTAAATCATGCATGGATTTTATTAAATTATGAGTCCAAGCAAAGATGACCCAGGAACTGTGAGTTAAACAATTTTCAGAGTTTACATAGGGTTGGAAGACATTTTCATTTCTACTGGCCAGTGTAGAGAGGCTTCGCTGAGCACTTGGACATCCAGTAGGGAGTTGAGAAGGACTAAGATAACCAAAAGCTACATGGAAACAATCAGTCCAAAGGAACCTCAGCCTCCCTGAGCCCAGAAGAACTAGATTGTGCCTGGCTACCACTGTAGTTGCTCTGAAAGGGATAACAATGGAGGGTCCTGAGTAGAGCAGGAGAAAAATGTGGATCAAAACTAAAAAAAAAAAAAAAAAAAATCTTGACTTACTGGTCTGACAGGTATGGGTGGAATCCCAAGACTGGAATTGAACTCACCTCCATGGCTTAAGTTTCAGCCAAACAATATACAGGCCTAGAGGGTGAACAATACTACCAGGGAGGTATATACTCCATACAAAACCAACCATACAAGATCAGATCAAACTAGCAGCATTTTCCCAGGGATAAATCTTAGAAGGCAGGAAGAGATAGAAAAGAAGGATGGGTGGAAAGAGTAAACACAGGAAGGAAGTGAGAAAAGTGATTTGACATTGTGGGGACTGCAATCAATATCATGAAACAAAATGTGTATGAATTTTTGAATAGTGTTATGGATCTAATTGTGTCATCCCCCAAATATGTGTCAACTTGACTGGACAATGATTCTCTGGTTTGGCAATGATGTGATGTGGCAGTTATATAATGATTCCCCTGGATGTGATCTGATGTGATAAACCAATAAGAGGATTAAGGATGGGATGCAACACTCTTAATCCCATCACAGTCCTGATTGTATGTAAGGGGAGTTTTCCTGAGGTATGGCTTGCAACATAAAAGAAGAAAGAATCAAGCAAAGATCAGAAGGACATACTACCACCAAGAAAGAAGAGCCAGGAGTGGAATGTGTCATTTAGAACTGGAGTCCCTACACTAAGAAACTCCTAGACACAGGGGCAAATTGTTGCCAAGACACATTTAGATCTCTAAAGAATGCTGGGCCTACAGATGCTGAAAGGAGACAAGGACCTTTCCCTAGATCTGAAAGAGAGAGAGAGAAAGCCTTCCCCTAGATCCAACACTCTGAATCTGGACTTTTAGCTTCCTAAAGTGTGAGAGAATAAATTTCAATTTGCTAAAGGCATTCACTTGTGATATTTCTGTTATAGCAGTACTAGATAACTAAGACAATTTACTCTACAAACTTTAACTTAAATTACAATAAGATGTTTTTTAATGGCTGTTTTAGACCCACTTAGCAAACTTAAAAAAAAAAAAAACTTTAAAAGAAAATAAGTTAACTCTCTGTCCTAGCCCAGTCTAACAGTCTTTTAAAAAAACATCCAGCACTCAATAGAGTAACATCCATTCTCCAATATAAAATTATAAGATATGCAAAGTAGCTAGAAATTATAATCCATAGCTAGGAGAAAAATCAATCCATAGAAATAGACCCTAAAATGGCAGAGGTGAGGAAATTAGCAGAGAAGGAATTTTGAGCCTAGGAGTCTTGGCGTGGCACTGTACGTCAATGCACTGAACTGCAAAGTCAGTTTGAACTGCAGGTTCGGTGGTTCAAGCTCACCAGCTGCTCCTTGGAAACCCTATACAGGGTTGCTATGGGTCAGAACTGCCTTGACAGCACTTAACAACTTAACAAGTGGCGCTGTGGGTTAGGCATTGGGCTGCTAACTGAAAGGTTCATACCCGTTAGCCACTCTGCAAGAGAAGATGAAGGTGTCTGCTCTCATAAAGATTTACAGTTACAGTCTTGGAAATCTTGGTATGGCCAGTATGAGTAAAAATTGACTTGATGGTGGTTGGTTGGTGGTTATGTGCCATGGAGTCAGTTCCGACTCATAGTGACCTTGTACAGGGTTTCCGAGGCTGTAAATCTTTACAGGAGCAGAAAGCCTTATCTTTCTCCTGCAGAACAGCTGGTAGTTTTGAACTGCTGACCCTGAGGTTAGCAGCCCAATTCGTAACCGCTACACTATCAGAGCTCCTTGATAGTAGTGGGGTTTATATATGTGTGTATATATGCCAAAGGGTTTAAAGGAATAGATGTAATAATGATAAAGAAAATAGAAGTATTAAAACAGAAGCAAATGAAAAATCTAGAGCTAAAATGCAATGTATGAAAAATCACTGGAAGAGAAGTACTATAGAAAAAAAAGTAGTTAACCTGTAAAGATAACATTGTTGTGGTGGTTAAGTGTCATCGAGTCCATTCTGACTCATAGATACCCTATATAGGGTTTCTGAGGAGTTGCTGATGACTTTGAATCACGTACATTTTGGTTCAAACCGACCTTGTGGTTCAGTGTTTCATCCCACATGCCACACCAGAACTCCATAAAAGATAACAACGAAGACTTCAAAATGAAGCACAGAAAGAATAAATATTGAAACAGGATAAATAAGGAGGTCATAGGTGCTCATGCAGATGGAATAGTATAAGCAAATGGTGCAGTGGCTTTGATTATGAGCATGAACTATTTGGAGAATGACAATAGTTCAATGTGATTAGAGCATAAAGAGTGAAAAGGAAGATGAGGCTATAAAGTTAGGTTAGGGCTGATCAAGAAGGACCTTGTATGCTATGCTACATATTTAAAATAAGTATTATTCTATGAAAAATGGAAAACAATCCAATATTTTGGGGTGAATGACAGGATCAGATTTATGTTTTAGAATGGTAAATATAAATGAATTTCAGGCACAAGATGTAAAATCAGGGATGTGATCTCTGAATCTTTTGTAAAAGTCAGGGTAAAAATCCAAAGTTTGGGGAGACATGGGAACTCCTAAGCCCATGGACACTGACCTAACCATGGAGGGCTAGAGCTGAGGGTGAAGAGTCCAACTGATATGAAGTGAGGGGAGACACACTAGAACACCCAAATTTGTAGATAGTACCCATTTTATCTAGCTTTGACTGCTTGATGATCAGAACTGAACTAGAGGAAGATAAAGAAATATGATAAAGGAAGCACATGCAAATTGCTACAATTTGATGAACTTGATTTATATTTATGGATGTAGTAGCTCAAAATAACAACTGAGGGGGAAGTAGTCTTCACATCAAGGATCAAGCCTATCCCCTCTGTACATAGAGTTGATAATGACGGGCAACTTAGACATTGGCTACCTAAAATGGAGTCAGGGGAGCTATAAAGGCATGAAGTGCTTGGCTTACAAGTTTTCAAGACAGACTTTACTTTTAGAGTGTGTGGGGGAAGGTAGAATCCCCACTGAATAGTTTTCATCTTGTCTAGATGAGTCTGATGAAAGGAGATGGGGGTAGGATTCATTTGATTCAATGGGGAGTAATTGTTATCATGACTAATTTTGATTATCACAACTGTAAAGGTAGAAGTTTTGTAACAAAAAGGGGGAGTAGTTAATCTTATATTCCAGGAACAGAAGACCCTAGGATCATCAACAGAGAAGAGCATGAGCAGGCAGAATGTGGGACTCTAACCAGAAAAGCAGTGACACCAGAGATGGAGGCAGAGGTGGTGGTATGGAGAGATAGAGCAGCTGAGGACTCTAGATGCATGAAAGAGAAAGGCTGTGTGCTGGTGGCCAGGAGGCTGGCTTGTAGAATGTGCCCTTTAGTTGTTTAAACCATTATATATTCCTGTGTGGTTTTGTGTACATTAAAAAAACCACCACACAGAGACAATGGAAGTAAATGCTGTTAACCGATGATGCATGGAGGGAATTGTAATCATTGTAAATGAAACAATACTATAGGTTGAGTGCAAAATCGATGTTCTCCCATGTAAACTATCAATCAATTCACAATAAAAGCTTTTAAAAACTGGGTAAAATAACACAAGAACCAAATTTGAGCACTGAATGGACAGAAGGCAAATTCGTAAAACTTTTGAGTCAAACTGACACTATTTGGTGCTAGGATTTGGAGAAGTGTAGGAATATGAAGAATGAGGATGTTGAAAAATAGGAGGATGATTTCCATGTTTCTTTATTGAACATATGGTGAACATATACCTGCAAAAAATGTGATGGCACCAACGATCCCTCCCACAACAGTCTCTGCTTCTCTATTGGGTTTGACAATTCACTTCAGTGGTCACACAAAACTCAGACAACAGACAATTCTGGGGTTTATTAGGGAACTTAATAGGTTACAATTAAAGATCAGAAATGCTTAGGGTGCAGTTGTTCCAGTCAGGACAGCCTCTTCTCAGCCGTGCCCACAGGCAGACCTTGCTCTGTCCAGCAATGTTACAAGGCTTTTCTACCACTGCTCACATATGTACACAGGACACACCATTCCACCATAAGCCTGAAAGCACTCAGCTCTAACTCCATGGATCAGCACACCTACCTCTCCCAAAGGCACCACACTCTACAAGCAAGCCTCCTGCCAAAAGTCACTCAGCTTTACTTGCTCCAAGGACTGGAAAACCCACCACTCTGTCTTGCACTCTGGTTCTTGGTTCTGCTGCTGCTGTTACTCTGCCATTCCTTCCTCTGGTGTCACAGCTTTCTTGATGGGGTTGAGGAGGTTCAATGTGCAGGGATCTCTGGGTCCAAAAACATTCTCCACTCCTAGCTCTTCTCCTGCTTCTGAGATAACTCATTTTCAACCCACGTTAGAGTTGCAAATTTCCACAATTACAGTGAACTCTGTTAACATCCACAGCTGAATAAATAATCTTCTCTCACCTTCTTTCACCTAGATAATCAGGAAGAGTCATTTGATGGGTATTTCAAAGACTAAGGCTAAAAGAGACATATTAAATAACTCACTATTCCACAGTACCTATCTCTGAGGCAGATAATACAGGAGCATAAGAATGGGGGATAAAGTTTTGGACACACTGATCTTGGTGTTCCTGTGGAACATCCAGACAGAGAGAAGTTCCAGAGAGAAGATGGATGAAATTAGGCATCATCAACAAATACTGAAGGTGTGGCAGCAGGTGAGAGGGAAGGAGAAAATATCTAGATTCATACTGGAAGATATCCAGAGGTAGGTTGATTGAGAACGGCCTCATGTAATAGGTAGACTGAGGAAGAGAAACAATCTTAGAAGTCAAAGAAACAGGAGAGGGTAATCTTGTGGAAACCCAAAAGGAGAATATCCAGAGGAGAATGGTAAAAAGTGTTAAATATTGCAAAGTTGAAGTGAGATAAAGCAGTAAGAGAGATCATCTAATATGGCTTAATTATTCATTAGTGACTCTAGTGAGAATGAATTCAGCAAATATAAAAGAAGATACCATAATGCAGTGGGTTGAGTTATGTCAGAGATAAAGAAATGGAATCATTGAGTGCAAATTGCTCTTTAAAGAAGTTCAATTCTGAATAAAATGAAGGGAATAAGGTGCTTATAGCTTGAAGGAAAGGTGCTATTGAGAGAGGGTCATTTTTTTTTTTTTTTTTTAATATAGAGAGGAAGAAAGAAAGAGAAATCAGTGGAAAAGAAGAAGTGGAAAGACATAGAAATAGGTAAGGGGTGAAAACTGGCAGAATAATGACTCTGTGGAAGCACAAACACAAATGGAATAATTTGTCTTGGAAAGGGTAAAGACATCTCTTCCTCTAACCAGGATAAAATGAAATAAATATAGGAAGGAAAGTTTACAGCACTTTGATATAGCTTCTAATTTCTCTTTGAAGGTAGCAAGATCATCTACTGAGAGGTGGATATTTAGGTGTCTTGAAAAGAATGGGATGAATAATGTGACAGACATTCATGACAGATGAAAAATTAAGGAACTGATTAGGACAAAAGCGGAAGTTTTGGTTAGCAGTTCTGGGAGTGCAGGTGAAGTTAGAAATCTTATCTTTGGTGCCATCAGTATAAGTTATTTCATTTCCTATAGCAATATTCTGCAATTTAGAATTACATTCATCTGATATTAGAGATTGGTGGACAGAAGTGATGGAAAGATACGTATATGAAAGACTAGAAGGTAGAAATAGGGTGTGAGAAATGAATGACAATGATGTCCCAGCTTAACAAAGAACAACATGAAACTAGGCAAGATTGAGAGACTCTGAAAGTAGAAAAGGGTCAAGGATTTGGAAATCACAATGATATTTAAGAGAAAGTTTAGTGGAATTAAGAAAAGAGAAGAGGAAGATTAGAATGTCTTGATCATAGAGGAATGTCTGATTTAAAGTTTTTGGAGGTGGAATCATTCTGTAAAGTGACAAGGTCTGTGGTATGGTCATTGGATTTTTTAAATGGAGTGGTGATACCTACTGGCTTTGAATGAACTAAATAAATTGTGGGGTTATGTTCCTAATATTATCCAGTGAATTACTCAGGATAATTAAGCTAGCTGGAGCAACAGATATATTCATCTGTTAGTTTGTTGCATGGACTCTTGTATAGTTATGTCTTCTATGTTACTATGATACTGGCAGTTATTTCACTGGCATTTCAAATGCCAGCAGGATCACTGTCATGGATTGAATTTTGTCCCCCCCAAATATGTGTCAACTTGGCTGGACCTGATTCTCAGTGGTTTTTTGGCAGTTATGTAATAATGTAAGTTGGCATTTATTTAATGATGTAATTCTCCTCAAGGATGTGATCAGCCAATATAAGGGAATTAGGGTGGGATACAACACCCTTATCCAGGTCATAGCCATAATCTGATAAAAGAGGCATGTTCTTGGGGTGTGGCCTCTATCACCTTTTATGTTTCAGGAGCTACAAGGAGAGAGAAGTGAGCAGAGAAAGAGGGGACCTCATACCAGCAAGAAAGAAGAGCTGGAAGCAGAACATGTCCTTTGAACTCTGGTTCTCTGAACTGAGAATTTCCTAGCCCCAGGGGAAAATTAATGCCAAGACACATGGAGATTTCCAAAGAACGCCAGTTCCACAGATGTTGAAAGGAGACAAGGACCTTTCCATCGAGCCAAAAGAGAGAGAAATCCTTTCCTAAGAGCTGGCACCCTGAATTGAGACTTCTAACTCCCTAAACAAGAAGCTCTGGTAGTGTAGTGGTTACAAGTTAGACTGCTAACCTCAAGGTCAGCAGTTTGAAACTACCAGCTGTTCCATGGGAGAAAGAGGAGGCTTTCTGCTCCTGTAAATATTTACTGCCTCAGAAACCCTATACAGGGTCTCTATGAGTTGGAACCGATTCCACGGCACATAACCACCACCACCACCAGCCCCCTAAACTGTGAGAAAATAGTTCTGTTTGCTGAAGCCATCCACTTGTGCTATTTCTGTTATAGCAGCACTGGATAACTAAAAGAGTCTCCCATGGTGGGCAAATTTCAGCAGAACTTCCGAACAAAGATACACTAGAAAGAAAGGCCTGACAATCTACATCTGTAAATTAACCGAAGAAAACCTTATGGATCACAGAAAACCATTGTCCAATTCACTAGTTTAGACACATCATTAGGACACATTAATTGCTGGAGGAAAACACCATGTTTTATGAAGGGAGGGAAAGAGAGGCCCTCAATGAAATAAACTGGTTCAAAAGCTGTAACAATGGACTCAAACATGCTGGTGATCATGAGAATGCTACTGGACCAGGCATCATTTAGTTCTGTTGTGCATAAGGTTACCATGAGTCAGTGTCTGCTCATTGGCAGGTATCTAATCTATTATTTTTCTGTTGCACACCTTTCCAAGTGTGCAACAGAAAAATAATTTTAAACCATTTTAAACCATTCAGTGTTCTTAATTTTAAACCATTCAGTGTTCCCATGTTCTGTTTGAACAACTGCCTCTTGATCCATGTACAGATTCCTCATGAGCACAATTAAGTGTTCTGGAATACTCATACTTTGCAATGTTGTCCATAGCTTGTCATGATCCACACAATCAAAAGCCTTTACATAGTGAATAAAGCACAGGTAAACATCTTTCTGATATTCTCTGCTTTCAGCCAAGATCCATCAGACATCAGCAATGATATCCTTAGTTCCACAGCCTCTTCTGAATCTGGCTTGAACCTCTGGAAGTTCTCTGTCAATGTATGATTATAGCCATTTCTGTATTACCTTTAGTAAAACTTTACTTGCATGGGATATCAAAGATATTGTCCAATGATTTCTGCATTCCATTGGGTCACCTCTCTTTGGAATGGACACAAATACGGATCTCTTCCAATCAGTCGGCCAGATTTTTCTTGGCATAGATGAGTGAGTGCCTCCAGTGCTGCCTCACTTTCTTGAAAGATTTCAATTTTTATTCCATCAATGCCTGGTGCTTTGTTCTTTGCCATTCCTTCAATGAACCTTGGACTTCTTCCTTCAGTATCATTGACTCTTGATTATATGCTACCTCTTGAAACTGTTGAACATCAACCATTTCCTTTTGGTACAATGGCTCTGTGTATTCCTTCCATCTTCTCCTGATGCTTTCTGCATCATTCAATTATTAAAATCGGGGCTTGATTTTTTTTTTTTTTTCAGTTCCCCCAGCTTGAGAAATGCTGAGTGTGTTCTTCCCTTTTGGTTTTCTGATTCCATGGTTCTATACATGCACAGGTTTATTCCAAACAAAATGTTTTAAAACATCTCTGTGGCTACAAACACATTCTCTCAGTGATACACTTGTAGTCTCATTAGGGTACCTTCAAACAAAAAAACAAAATATTTTTTCTGTCATAGAAAATAATTATTTTGAGGTCAGGTCTAATATTAAATTGTTTAAAAACTCAAGTGGACATCTCCCAAAATCATTGAAGTTTTGCAGAAAGTTTACAGGAACACTGATGCACATAAAAAAACAATCTGTAGATGATCAAGTGTTTTAAGGAAGGTCTGGAGATTTGAAAGATGAGGCAAGAGAGGGAAAACTGTCAACCTTAACAAATGAAGAAACTGTGGCTGAAGTCCAGTTACTGGTGGAAGAAAATTATGAAATACTACTGATTCAATAGCTACTGAAGTTGGGACTTTCGCTTGATTTGAAATTTTCAATTTTAACTGAATATTGTGGCTTCAGTAAGCTTGATGGCTGCCAAAAGCTTTGCGTGCAGATCAGCTAGCTCAAAGAGGCAAACTTTCCATCAGTCTTTTAAGCAAGAGGAAAGCTAATGAAGATAGTTTTATGGAATAAAT
This sequence comes from Chrysochloris asiatica, assembly GCF_000296735.1. Lineage (NCBI taxonomy): Eukaryota > Metazoa > Chordata > Mammalia > Afrosoricida > Chrysochloridae > Chrysochloris > Chrysochloris asiatica. The sequence goes on along the minus strand of NW_006408677.1, from coordinate 531,791 downwards.
CATAGGATGAGTCGTGGATTTACTAATATGACCCAGAGAGCAACTTCCAATCACCACAGTGGCTTCCAAGGGGATCGCCTGGACCAGTTAAATTCAAGGCAGAGAGGTCAGTTCAGAAAGTTATGGTAAGTGTTTTCAGATCCAAAAGGGGTAATTGTGATACATTTTTCTCAAAGGACATAGGAAAGTCATGGAGGCTTATCATAGAGAAATTTTAAGAAAATGGAAAACTACGTTGGTGAGATAAAGGCCAAAGAATTGTGACGAGGAATAATTTTCCATCACAAAAATATACTTATACATTTCTCAAGCACAACAAGGACTGTCCTATGAGAATTTCATTAGGAAACCTTACCCCATCTATCCTACATCCTTAATCTTGTCCCTTCATACTTTTCCCCTCAAAATTAATGAACGTTTAAAGAACACAATATTTGAGTCCCCTGAGGATGCCAAAACTACTCTTTGCATGTGGTGTACATCAAAAAGTGCAGAATTCTTTGGGTAGGAGTTAGAGAGATGGAAACACTGCCTTCAGAAGTATGTAGACCTGCTTTTATTAGGTGCCAGTGAGTCAGCTCCAATGAAACAGTACACAACCTGGTCCTGTGCCATTCTTACAATTGTTGCAGCCACTGTGTCAGTCCATCTCATTGTGGATCTTCCTTATTTTATTGTTTTTTTAAAGGTTTTTATTGTGGATTGAGTGAAAGTTTTCAGGGCACATCATCGGTTTCACATTCACACATTCATATACCTTGTTTCATTACATTGATCATAATCCCCTCCACATACCATCAATTAACAGAGTTTCTCTCTATCCTCTTTAGCTTTTTTTGGGGAGCGGGAAACTTTGCCTTTTTGGAATTGACAGTCTCGGCTTTTAGGGAAGGTTTTTACATTTATCTGTGAGTATCCAGTGCTCATGTATGGAATTACTAACCAGCATAACTGAATAATCAGATAAGGGACATTTTGCTATGTCTGCTAGGTGGCTAAAGTCTGATCCTCAGAGCCTATGGTTTGGACCGTCAGCAACACTTGGGCCCACAGGGCCTTGAACTCCTGACCGGGTCTGCACGGTCTGCATCAGATTCCCCCTTATTTATTATTTGTTTAAGGGATGCTGCCTGTCTTAGGCGGTCAGTGCGAATTTCTCAGTCTTACCCATCACTGAAACTCATTGCAGCATGGCAATGGCTCTGTCTTAGGTTGCCGAGGTTCCATGTGATCCTTGCCCATTTCTGGCCACCCATCCAGCATAAACAGCCGCCATCCGAAGAAGGCAGGGAGAAAGGAGACCGGCTGGGGACCCCACACGCAAGATGTTGCCAGACCACCACCTGCTCTAAGGCGACCAAGCAGGATCACTATGCTGAGGTTCAACCAAGTTCACAGGGGAACTTAATCTCTGGCTGAGGTAGCAAATTAGTAGCCACTCAGTTCTCAACTTGAGAATTATTTATATCAGAAATTTGAGCATGTAGCTGATGAATATCCACAGACAAGTGTATATTGTTCCACAACCTCCTACAATGCTGTTGAATTAAGTTCCAATCAAGTTCTGATTTACTGAAAAAATAACACATATCTACTTATACAGTGAATAACCTTAGCTGAGAGTGTAAACTGGTTATATTGAATCTTATTTCCCTTAAGCAACCTTCCTTTCTCTATAGGATTTAGTTCGTATTGTAAACCTTTATCTATCTACTCTTGGATCGTGTGAGCGAGACTAATATCCCTAGACAGTTGATTTACATGGTGGGCAGGGCAAAAAAAGGTAACAATTCCTATTAGTGCAGTGATTCTTGACCTAAGAGCAAAGACACGTGGCACGTTTAAGGGCCAGGCACCGCAATGATTTGCCTAGCTTCTGAGAATGTTAACAGGCAATAAAACATATGATGGTTGATGAACGATTGCAAAGTCTGTAACATCTGTTAACTCCCCATTCCCCATGCCCAAAAAGCAAAGCAGCAGAAAGTCTCTGGAGTTTAACCAGTTCTCTAAGGGTTAAACAGTTCCTAAAGTCTTCTCTGCTGTGGAAACATCTGGCTGACTCCTTGGTGCTCTTGCCGGAGGGGCCTCAGTGGAGATGTGGATGATGTCATTCTTTCAGATGGGTCCTCGGTGAATGCTGGCTTCCTTATTTTTTTGATGATCTTCCAATTTACTAAGCATAGTGCCCTTCTCCAAAGACTGGTTCTTCCTTACAACATGTCTAAAGTATGTGAGGCAAGTTTTACTATCTATATTTCTAAGAAATTGGTTGTACTTCATCCAACATAGATGCATTTGTTTGTCTGGAAGCCCATGGCATATTTAAAGTTCTTGACTAACACCATAATTCAAATGCATCAATTCTTAGTCATTGTCTAACTTTCACATTCATATGAAACCATAGAAAATATCATGGTTTGAGTCAGGCACAAAATAGTCTTCAAAATGACATCTTTGCTTTGTAACACTTTAAAGAGATCTTTTGCAGAAGATTTGTCCAGTGTAATACATCCTTTTATTTCTTGACTGCTGCTCCCATGGATATTGATTGTGAATCCTAGTAAAATGAAATCCTTTACAACTTCAATCTTTCTCTGCTTATTATAATGTTTATTGATCCGGCTGTGAGGATTTTTGTTTTCTTTACATTGAGATATAATCTAAACTGAAAGTGTCTTTGAATTTCTTCAGGTAAGTGCTTCAAGTCCTCTTTGCTTTCAGCAAGCAAGATTGTGTTCTCTGCATATTGCAGGCTGTTAATGGGCCTTCATCCAATTTTGATGCCATGTTCTTCTTCATATAATCCAGTTTCTCAGATTTGCTCAGCATACAGATTGAATAAACATGGCGTAAAGATAAACCTATTACACATACCTTTCCTGATTTTAAACCACACAGTATCCCCTTGTTCTTCAATGACTGCATTTTGGTTCCAAATGAGCACAATGAAGTGTTCTTGAATTCACATTCTTTACAATGTTGTCCATAAATTGTTATGGTCCATACAGTCAAATGCCTTTGTATACTCAATGGAACACAAATATATTTTTGGTATTCTATGCTTTCAGCCAAGTTCTATCTGACATCATCAATGATATCTACCCCTAGTTCTACATTCTGAATCTGGGTTGAATTTCTAGCAGTTCCTTATCAATTTATTGTTGCAACCATTTTAAAATTATCCTCAACAAAATTTTACTTGCATATGCTATTACTGCTAGTGTTTGATAATTTCTGCATTCTACTGGGTTACCTTTCTTTGGAATGGGCATAAATATGAGTCTCTTCTAGTCAATTGTCCAGGTAGCTGTCTTCCAAATTAATTGGCATAGAGGAGTAGATGCCTCCAGTGTTGCAAGTTTGTTGAAGCATTTCCATTGATATTTAACCAATTTCTGGAGCTTTCCTTTTGTCAATGCCCTCAGTGCAGCTGGAAATTCTACTTCCAATACAATTGATTCTTGATCATATACTACAACATGAAATTTTTGCACATTGACCAATTCTTTTTGGTTCATATGTCTGTGTATTTCTTTTATCTTTTTTGATGTTTCCTGTGTCTTTCAATATTTTGCCAATGTTGTTGTTGTTAGGTGCCATAGAGTTGGCTCCCACTCATCCTGGCCCTATGCGCAACATAAAGAAACACTGTCCAATCCTGTGTCATCCTCACAACTGGTATTATGTTTGAGGCTACTGTTAACAGTCCATCTCGTTGAGGGTCTTCTCTATCTTTTTGCTGACATCTTTCCAATAGAATCCTTCAATATGGCAAGTAAAGGCTTGAATTTTTTCTTCAGTTCTTTCAGCTTGAGAAATACTAAGCATGCTTTCCTTTGACTTTCCAACTCCAAGTATTCATTCGCACATTTCATTATAATTTACTTTTTCTTCTTGATTTGCCCACTGAAAATTTCTGTTCAGTTCTTTTTATTTCACCATTTATCCCATTCACTTTATCTACTTTACATTCAAGAACAAATTTCAGTGTCTTTGGTGACATTCATTTTGGTCTTTATTTTCTTTCTTGTCTTTTTAATGACTTTTTGATAACTTTATATATAATATTCTTGATGTCATCCCATCTTGTCATTACTGTTCAGTATGTCAAATCTATTCTTTAAAGTCTTTACGTTCAGGTGAGATATACCCAAGGATGTATTTTGGTTCTCTTGGACTTGTTTTCATTTTTTTCAGCTTCTATCTGAACTTGCAGATGAGAAATTGATGGTTCCACAGTTGGTCCCTGGCCTTATTTTGGCTGATGATATTGAGCTTCTCCATCATCTTTGTCCACAAATATAATTTATTTGATTCTTGTGTATGCCAACTGATGAAGTCCATATATATGATCACTCTTTATGTGGTTTAAAAAGTGTATTTACAATGAATAAGTCATTGGCATTGCAAAATTCTATCATGTGACCTCTAGCATTTTTTTGTTTGTATCACCAAAGCCATGTTTTTCTACTTACACATCTTTCCTATTTGTCTTCAATTTTTGTTTTCCAGTGATTATAAGTACATCTGAAGTACATATTTTATTAATTTCAGAGTGAAGAAGCGGGTGTAATTCTTCACCTTCATCATTGGATTTAGTGCTGATACATAAGTTTGAATAATAGCCATATTAACTGGTCCTCCTTGTAGGTGTATGGGTACTATCTTATCACAGACAGCATTGAACTTCAAGATAGATTTTGAGATGTTGATTTTGATGAATGGAGCATCATTCTTCTTCAACTTGTCATTGTTGGCATCACAGACCATCTGATTCTTCCATTCAAAAATGGCAAATACAAACTATTTAAGCTCCCTAATACCTAGAGAATCCATCTTTATGTGTTACATTTCATTTTTGATGACTTCCAATTTTCCTAGATTCATACTTCCTACATTCCACATTCCTCTAATTAATGGATGCTTGCAGCAATTTCTGCTCATTTTGAGTCATGACACATCAGCAAATGAGTCTCCAAAGCTATATGACAGCACTTAACAACAACAACAACATACTTTGAGAACCACCACTCATCTGTCAGTTTGTCATACTGTGATGGCATGCATGTTGCTGTAATGCTGGAAGCTATACTACTGGTATTTTAAAGAACAGCATGGTCACCCCTGGTGGACAGGTTTCAGCAGAGCTTCCAGACTAAAGACAAACTACTTTTGAATGTTTAGCCACCGGAAACCTTATGAATAGCAGCAGAACATTGTTAGATATAGTGCCAGAGGCTGAACTCCCCAGGTTAGAAGGCACTCAAAAGAAGACTGGAGAAGAGTTGTCTCCTCAAAGTAGATTTGACCATATGATGTGAATGAGACAAAGCTTTCAGTACCTTCAGTTGCTGATGAGGCCAAAATCAAAATGAAAAGAAACAACTGCAAGCACCCATTAATAATCAGAACGTGGAATGTATGAAGTATGAATCTGGGGAAATTGGAAGTTGTCAAAAATGAAATGGAACACATAAAGACTGATATCATAGGTATTAGTGAACTGAAATTGACTAGTATTGGCCAGATAGAAGAGAAAGGAGTTAAATAAATTACATTTGTTGGAAGAGACATTGGAAAAGTTCTATATCAACAGCCAGGGGCAGACAGTGGAACAATTGCTCATGTGGAAGTTCAGGCTGAAGCTTAAGAAAATTACAACAAGTCCACAAAAGCAAAACTATGACCTTGAATGCATCCTACCTGAATTTAGAGACCATCTAAAAACCAGATTTAGTGCATTACGCACTAATGATTAAAACCAGGAGATTTGTAGGATGACATCATTACAAACACATGAAAGAAAAAAAAAAAGACCAAAATGAAGGTCAGAAGAGACTCTGAAACTTGATCTTGAACACAGAGCATCTAAAGAAAAGGGAAGAAATTAGTTAGCAAAAGAGCTGAACAGAAAATTTCAAAGGGTCGCTCAAGAAGACAAAAATTATTATAATGAAATGTGCAAAGACGTAGAGCTAGAAATTCAAAAAGGAAGAACATACTCAGCATTTCTCAAGCTGAATAAACTGAAGAAACAATGCAAGCCTCAACTTGACATATTGAAGGATTCTTTGGGAAAAATATTGAATGATGGAGAAAGCATTAAAAGAAGATGGAAGGAATACACAGAATCATTGTATCAAAAAGAAACGGTCGATGTTAAACTCTGTCAGCATATGCATATGATCAAAAACTGATGACATTGAAAGAAGAACTCCAAGATGCACTGAAGACATTGGTGAAAAACAAGGCTCCAAGGAATTGATGGGATACAAATTGAAATCTTTCAATAAACTGCTGCAACACTGGAGGCACTCACTGATTTATGCCAAGAAATTTGGAAGACCACTACCTGGTTAAACAATTGGAAGAGATCCATTTTGTGCTCATTCCAAAGGGAGGTGACCCAGCGGAATATGGAAATCATCAAAAGACATCATTAATATCACATGAAAGTAAAATTTTCCTGAAGACAATTTAAGAAACAGTTGCAACAGTACATCAACAGGGATCTGCCAGAAATTCAAGCCTGATTCATAAGAAAATGTGGTACTAGGGATATCATTGCTGAGAATACCAGAAAGATGTTTACTTGTGCTTTATTGACTATGCAAATATTTTCAACTGTGTGGATCATGACAAGCTTGTAATATTGATAACAATACAAAGAATGTGTATTCCAGAGCATTTTATTGTACTCATGAGGAACCTGCATATAGACCAAGGCAATTGTTCAAATAGAACAAGGGGACACTGAACATTTTAAGATCAGGAAAGGTGTGCACCAGGGGTGTATCATTTGACAATACTTATTCAATCTTTATATTGAGCAAATAATCTGAGAAACTGGGTAATATGTAGATTAGTATGCCATCAGGATTATGTGATATGCAGTGATATGCAGATGATACAACCTTGCTTGCTGAAAGCAAAGAAGGCTTACCATACATACTGATGAATATTAAAGACCACAGGCTTTAGTATGGGTTGCACCTCAATGTAAAGAAAACCAATAGCAATAACATTCAGTCTGTATGCTGAGGATATAATATGAGAAACTGGATTATATATAGATGAATGTGACATCATGATTGGAGTAAGACTCATTAACAATCCAAGATATGCAGATGATACAACCTTGCTTGCTGGAAGCAAAAAGGACTTGAAATACTTACTGATGAAGATCAAATAGTACATCCTTCAATATGGATTGAACCTCAATGAAAAGAAAACAAAAATCCCCACAACTGGACCAGTAAATAATATCATGATAAATGGAGAAAAGATTAAAGTTGTCAAAGACTTCATTTTGCCTGGATCCACAATCAACACTCACGGAAGCAGAAGTCAAGGTTTCAAGCAACAAATTGCATTAGGAAAACTGCTGCCTAACACTTCTTTACAATGTCCAATAACAAAGATATCACACAAGCTATGGTATTTTAAGTAGCCTCATATGCATGTAAAAGTTAGACAATGGATAAGGAAGACCATACAAGAAACAATACATTTGAATTATTTTTTGAGGGGTAGAATGTTACAAGTACCATGTACTGCCAGAAGAACAAACAAATCTGTGTTGGGAGAAATACAGCTAGAATGCTTCTTAGAGGCCAGGATGTTCAGGCTTTGTTTTTCATAATCTGGAAATGTTATCATGAGGGACTAGTCCCTGGAGAAGGACATCGTGCTTGGTAAAGTGGAGGGTCAGAGAAAAAGAGAAAGACCCCTAATAAGATGGGTTGACAAAGTGGCTGTAGCCATGGGCTCAAATGTAACAATAAAAGTGAGGATGGCACGGACCGTCAGTGTTTCATTCATTTGTGCACAGGGTCACTATGAGTCGGAACTGACATGTTGCCCCTTATCAAGAACAAATACTTTATGAAGGCAGCTCTCTTCCTACAATTTGCATAAGCACTAAGCCGATAGGTCATCGTCCGGCATTATATTGGACAATGTTCTCATAAGGTTTTCAGTGGCCAAGTTTTCAGAAATGACCACCTCTTCCTTCTTCCTCGTCTGTCTTAGTCTCGAAGTTTTGCTGAATCCTATACACCACGAGTGACCCTTCTGGTATTTGAAATACCTGTGGCATAGCTTCCAGAATCACAGCAACATGCAAGCCACCATGGAACAACAAACTAACAGATGAATGTTGGGGTAGATTTCAAGAAACAATACCTTCACTTTTTTATATTTTTGTTTAATAATTAACAAATAAAACAAATAACCATTTTATATAAATGTGTTTAATTAAAAATGATTTTGTAGCAATACTTTTTTACGTACCCTCCTATTGACTAAAGGAGCTCTGGTAGCATAGTGGTTATGAACTGGACTGCTAACCTCAGGGTCAGCAGTTTGAAACTACCAGCTATTCCTCAGGAGAAAAATGAGATTTTTTGCTCCCATAAAGATTTACAGCCTCAGAAACCCTGGACCGGGTCGCTATGAATCGGAACCAACTCCACTGCACATAACCACCACCACCACCTATTGACTACCAGTTGCTTCAGTTTGGCAGTAGTATATGTGATCACATTCCATTAGGAAGAACAATTTACCTGGCTCTAGTATAGTTGAAAGAAATCCTGGAAAACTTAAGGGATTTAGTGGAATATTTGGTTAGTATTAACTGTTTGAAATAAACAACTCATTGGTTTTGCAGAATTCTATCATGTGATCCCCAGCATCATTTCTATCACCAAGGCCGTGTTTTCCAACTACTGATCCTTCCTCTTTGCTCCCAACCTTTGCATTCCAATAACCAGTAATGATCAATACATCTTGATTGCATGTTTGATCAATTTCACATTAAAGAAGTTGGTAGAATTCTTCTATTTCATCCTCAGTGGCTTTAGTGGCTGGTGCATAAATTTTAATAATAGTGGTATTAACTGGTCTTCCCTGTAGGCGCATGGATATTATCCTTTTACAGACAGCATTGTACCTCATGACAGATCTTTTTTCTTTTGGAAGATGAATGTAACACCATTCCACTTCAATTTGTCATTCCTGGCACAGTAAACTATTTGGTTGTCAGATTCACAACAGCCAATACCAGTCCATTTCAGCTCACTAATGCCTAATGTTTCAATGTTTATGTGGTCCAGTGCATTTTTGACAATTTTCAATTTTCCTAGATTCATACTTTGTATATTCCACATTCTGATTATTAATGGATGTTTACAGTTGTTTCTCTTCATTTTGAGTTGTGCCCCATCAGCAAATGAAGGTCCTGAGCGCTTTACTCCCACAGGCTCCATTTGCATCATCACTGTCAACTCTACTTTGAGGAAGCAGCTCTTCCCAAGTTGCATTTTGAGTGCTTTCCAACGTGAGGGGCTCATTTTCTGGCACTATATCTGACAGTGTTTCTCTGCTATTCATAAGATTTTCAGTGACTAAATATTCGGACATAGTTCATCTCTCCTTCTTTTCAGTCTGTCTTTGTCTGTAAGCTAATCTGAAACCTGTTCACCGTGGGTGACCCTGCTGGTATTTAGAATACCTGTGACACAGCTTCCAGAATTACAGCAACTCACAAGCCACCACAGTATGACAGATTGATGGAATACAAATTAAAATATTTCAACAAAGTGAGGCGGCACTGGAGGCACTCACTCATCTATGCCAAGAAATTTGGAAGACAACTATCTGGCCAACTGACTGGAAGAGATACGTATTTGTGCCCATTCCAAAGAGAGGTGACCCAACAGAATGCGGAATTCATCGGACAATGTCTTTGAAATCCCATGCGAGTAAAGTTTTAATACAGGTAATACAGAAACAGCTGCAACCTTACATTGACAGAGAATTTCCAGAAGTTCAAGTCGGATTCAGAAGAATGACTGATTCTTTCATTGCTGACATCAGATGGATCTTGGCTGAAAGCCGAGAATACCAGAAAGATATTTACCTATGCTTTATTGACTATGCAAGGGCTTTCAATTGTGTGAATCATGACAAGCTATAGACTACATTGTGAAGTATGAGTATTCCTGAACACTTAATTGTGCTCATGAGGAATCTGTACATGGACTAAGAGGCAGTTGTTGGAACAGAACATGGGAACACTGAATGGTTTAAAATTAAGAAAGATGTGTGACAGGCTTGTGTTCTTTCACCACATTTATTCAACCTATATGCTAAGCATATAATCCAAGAAGTTGGGGTATATGAAGAAAAATGTAGAATCAGGATTGGAGGAAGACTCATTAACAACCTGCGATATACAGATGATACAACCTTGCATGCTGAAAGTGAAGAGGAATACTTACTGAGGAAGATCAAAGACCATAGCCTTTGATATGGATTGCATCTCAATGTAAAGACAACAAAAATCCTCACCACTGGACTACTAAACAACATTCTTATCAATGGAGAAAAGATTGAAGTTGTCAAGAACTTCATTCTTCTTGGATCAACTATCAACACTCGCGGAAGCAGCAGTCAAGAGATCAGACGACGTATTGCATTGGGCAAATCTGCTGCACAGGAACTTTTTTAAGTGTTGAAGAGCAAAGATGTCAGCTTGAGGACTAAGGTGTGCCTGACCCAAGCCATGGTATTTTCAATAACCTCATATGCATGTGAAAGCTGGACAGTGAATAAGGAAGACAATAGAAAAAGTGATGCTTTTGAGTTATGGTGTTGGAGGAGAATATTGAAAGTGCCATGGGCTGCCAAAAGAATCAAGAGATCTGTGTTGGAAGAAGTGTAGCCAGAGTGCTCCTTGGAGGCCAGGATGTCCAAACTTGGTCTCTCACACTTCTGACATATTGCCAGAAGGGGCCAGTCACTGGAGAAGGATATCATATTTGGTAAGGTGGAGGGTCATAGAAAATAAGGAAGACCCCCAGCAAGATGGACTGGCAAAGTGGCAGCATCAGTGGGCTCAAGCGTGGCAACAATTGTGAGGTTGGCCCAGGACTGGGCAGTGTTTTGCTCTGTTGTGCATAGGGTCACTATGAGTCGGTACCGGTTTGATGGCACCTAACAACAACAACAATGAACTCTTTGGGACTCCTGGTGTGGTGCTATAGGATAAGTACTGGACTGTGAACCACAAGTTTGGTGGTTCAAACCTACCAGCCTCTCCTTGGAAGCCTTATATAGGGTGGCTTTGAGTTGGAACCAAGTAAACAGTACTTAACAACAACAGCAATTAACTGTTTCGGCCACATTCAGCAAAGATAGGAAGAATTGGAGTAGTGATGGTTATTGAGGTTCTTCATGAATGAGTGTTTGTGTACACCCATGAGACAGGACATGATATAGACAAAATGTCTTAAGAGAAAAAGTTTTGAGTAAAGGTCAAAAAGAAATAATCTAGAAATTTCTGTGAGGAAGTTAAGAAAAGGCCATAGTATGTCCTGCTCTTATGCTGTGAATAGGGAAATAGCTTGAGATATGCTTGGAAGAGTGAATTGGGATGAGATCATGATAGAAATTGGACCCAGATTAAACCTGTTGGCCTTTATCTTAGAGATATAAGGGTAAAATGGGATGATAAAAAGGGTGATGTAGGAAGATGATTTTGGCAATGGCATTCAGAATGCATTATAGGTGGTAGATACTAGAAGCAAGAATCAAGTAAGCGGCATGAGGTAATGGTCACAGTGTGAATTCAGTGTCACATGCAGGAGACACGAAAGGAGACAGATCAGCAAACTTTGATGAAAAACAGTTGCTGCATATTTTGTCTGACTCCTGCATGGATCCAAAGAAGGACCAGATTGACCTTGGAAGAGGATAGGAAAGAAAAGAGAGATGGATGTGATATTTATAAAAGGACTAACAAGGGTAGACTAATGGACATACGAATTAAAGGTGAGGGAAAGAAGTGGCAAAAGAACCTGAAGAAAAAGGACCAGTGGACTCTAGATGCACATGACCTCAAAGTTGGGAGGCAAAAGGAAATTTTGATTAGCAGCAGCTGAAGGCCACACACTGAGTCCTCTGGCATGTAAGCCAGGGGTTGGCAACCTTTCAGAGTCAGCATTTATTTCACTCTTAATTTCGGTTTTTGTGTGCAATAGTACATTTCACCACTTAGAAAGTCTCTTTTGTTTAACTAAACTGTTGTTGCATGTGAAGTTATTATTGTTTTTATATAAAAAGCTTAAAGATTAAGAAGCTACATCTAATCTAAAATGAAATTGTAAAGCAGATTTAATCAGGTTTCTTTTATATTTTCTCATGCTTTGGCCTGTTATAAGTTCTTCAAGATACTGTGCTTATTTGTATACTTAAAGCTTTTCGAAGGTCTATTTAAACTGTCTACCTGCCTCGGCCTTAATAGCTGCAGAATTGCTATTACCACCACCTGCTGATTTTGGTCCAAGAGCAACAAAGAGAGGAAAGCTTAGGCTCAGCTGAATCTGAGGCTACTTGAGGCACTGTCAATTTACTCAATAAACAAGATAAGCATGGGTTTACTTGTGCTCACTTACAAATCTATAGTGAACAATTTCAATTTTTTTTTGCACGACATCAAAAATTCTGCTTCTAGGTATGGTTACCATAAATCTCTCTCATAACTCTAAAGTTGTTGTTGTTGTTATGTGCCGTGGAGTCGGTTCCGACTCATAGCGACCCTGTACAGGGTTTCCGAGGCTGTAAATCTTTACGGGAGCAGAA
>NW_006408677.1:517610-519043 GCF_000296735.1 Chrysochloris asiatica | reverse complement strand
TTGAACCTCTGGAAGTTCTCTGTCAATGTATGCTTGCAGCCATTTCTGTATTACCTTTAGTAAAACTTTACTCGCATTGGATATCAAAGAGATTGTCTGATGATTTCCGCATTCCATTGGGTCGCCTCTCTTTGTAATGGGCACAAATACGGATCTCTTCCAGTCAGTCGACCAGATAGTTGTCTTCCAAATTTCTTCCAGTGAGTGCCTCCTGTGCTGCCTCACTTTGTTGAAAGATTTCAATTTTTAGTCCATCAATTCCTCGTGCTCTGTTCTTTGCCAATTCCTTCAATGCACCTTGCTTGGACTTCCTCTTTCAGTATCATTGGCTCTTGATCATATGCTACCTCTTGAAACAGTTGAACATGAACCATTTCTTTTGGTACAGTGACTCTGTGTATTCCTTCCATCTTCTCTTGATGCATTCCGCATCATTCAATAATTTGTCCAGAGAATCTTTCAATAACAGAAATCGAGGCTTGAATTTTTTCTTCAGTTCCCCCAGCTTGAGAAATGCTGAGTGTGTTCTTCCTTTTTTTGGTTTTCTGATTCCAGATCTTTGCACATTTTATTGTAATATTTGGCTTTATCTTCTTGAGGTGATCTTTGAAATTTTCTGTTCAGTTCTAGGACCTCCTCATTTCTTTCATTTGCTTTAGCATCTCTACGCTGGAAAGCAAGTTTCAGTGTCTCTTCTGACATCCATTTGACCTTTTCAGTCTTTCTTGTCTTCTTAATGACTTTTTGCTTTCTTCATGTATGATGTTCTTGATGTCATCCCACAACTCTTCTGGTCTTTATTGTTAAATGTATCAAATCTGTTCTTCAGATGATCCATAAATTCAGGTGGGATATATTTAAGGTCATATTTTGGTTCTCGTGGACTTGTTTTCATTTTCTTCAGCTTCAGTTTGAATTTGCATAAGAGTAATTGATGGTCTGTTTCACAGTCTGCCCTGACCTTGTTTTGACTGATGATAAGGAGTTTTTCCATCTTCTCTTTCCACAGATATAGTCAATTTAATTTCTGTGTATTCCATCTGGGGAGGTCCATGTGTATAGTCGTCTAAAGAAAGTATTTGAAATAAACAAATCATTGATTTTGTAGAATTCTATCATGTGTTCTCCAGCATCATTTCTTTTTCTTTTCTTTTTTTTTTTTTTCACGCTACAACAGGTCATTTTATTTCTCAAGGGCTCATATTGCAAACATTAAGCCAAGCATGTGCTGTAATCATGTGGGCCCAAATTCACATATTTAGGAAAGGAAAAGCAGACTGTTATCCATATACTTGGATAATCACTAAAGGCTCATGTTAATCACATTGTGGTTTTAAATTTCTACAGCATAGAACTCAAACGTCACAGGTCTTTTAGATCCTTCTGGATGTCCCACAGAGTATCTGCGCTCTTCTTGAGTTGAGCAAACTCAT
>NW_006408677.1:514213-517510 GCF_000296735.1 Chrysochloris asiatica | reverse complement strand
TTATGTGCCGTGGAGTCGGTTCCGACTCATAGCGACCCTGTACAGGGTTTCCGAGGCTGTAAATCTTTACGGGAGCAGAAAGCCTCCTCTTTCTCCCGCGGAACAGCTGGTAGTTTTGAACCGCTGACCTTGCGGTTCGCAGCCCGATTCGTAACCACTACACTACCAGAGCTCTTTAAAGTACCTTCCAACAAATCAAAATCTTTCTAAATGTGCAATTTCTTACGTGGATGGAGTACCAAGTAAGCAGGGTAAGCTTGGGTTTATTTGTACTTACTTATTAATCGGTTTTTCACTAAAGATTAGTAAGTAAGCACAAGTAAGTCTTGCTTACCTTGCTTATTGGTTAGTCTACCCCTGGTTGGAGAGCAGGGACACAAGTGATAAAGTGCTGGATACTGTGGGACCATGAAACAGGAACACCTAAACAGGTTTGTGACTCAGGAAAGAGCCTCTCTAACACCTGAAGGTTAAGTAGTATATCACTGATGGAACAGTATTTGTAGAGGCCCAAAGATGAAAGAGAACATGATGTGTTCAATAAACTGAACAAAACTCAGGGCAACTGGAACATAGAGAATATTGTAGAGGTGGGAAAGGCTCAGAGCTTTTAACTAAAGGCATTGAGAAGATGTCTATCCTAGTGGTGTAAAATGCAACCACAGCACTTTCTATTGTAGCTTATAACACCTAATATATTTTTACTCTAAGTATTCTATAGATAATCTTTAATTCTTATTGCCAACCTATGAGATAGATGGAGTCCTGGTGTGGCGCTGTGGGTTAATGTGCCAGACTGCAAAGCCATTTGAACTGCAAGGTTGGCAGTTCAAGCTCACCAGCTGCACCTTGGAAACCCTATACAGTGTTGCTATGGGTTGGAACTGAATCGACGGCACTTAACAACAATAACAACAATGAGATAGATGATATGTAACATCACCCTTGTGTTAGATATAAGGAAACTGAGACCTAGAGAGGGAAAGTAACTTGTCCAAGAACGAGGTCTCAAATCCAAGGCCTTTGGCTGCAGAGTTTGTGCTCCTGACCACTTCACAATATTGCCTTATGTCAACGTAATACGCCATTGTAGGACATGCAAACACGTTTTCCTTTATATTTGTTTGTGGTAACAGTTTAGATGTAAGGAAACTGTTTCGTATAGACCCACTGAACCCCATGACATTCCAAGAATGGCTAGGGATCCAGGGAAATCCATGAATGACCAATAGTAAAAAGGGGACGAATGCACACGCATACACGTACAAATTAACATTAAAAAAAAAAGATATTGATGAGTTCCACTTCTAGAAGGATGAAGTAGAACATGCTTTTCCCTATTCCTTCACTAGATACAAGTTAAAATCGTGGACATTATATATGAAAACAAATAAATAGAAAAACAACAACAAGAAAGAAGGCAGACTAGTTAAGTATATTGGGACCCAAGAAGTAATATGATGGTCAGTTCCTTGGATTTTCTTTTTGCTTATACTATATATAGCTATCTAGCTATATTGTTGTTAAGTGTTTTCAAGTTGGATTCGACCCATAGCGACCCTGTACAGGGTTTCCGAGGAGCGGCTGGTAAGCTTGAACAGCCAATCTTGCAGTTCAAATGGCTTTGCAGTCTGACACATTAACCCACAGTGCCACACCAGGACTACTGTATATATATATATATATATACAGACATGGAACTGAAGAGGTCTTCAAGGAAAATTAAAAAAAAAAAAAATACATTGACCTAAATGAAAATGAAAATACAATTTATAAAAAACTGTGGGAGATAGCTAAAGCAATCCTGAAAGGGGAATGTAGAGCATTATCGTTTAAATATGAAAAAAAGGAAAAATCTCAAATCATTCATCTAAGCTTCCACCTCAAAAACTTAGCAAAAAAGAGAAAAATAAGTACAAAACAAACAGAAAAAGGAAATATAAACATGAGCAGACAACAATAAGATTTAAATAGAAAAGCCATAGAGAAATTTAGTGAAACAAAGAGCTAATTTGTTGAAAAAAAAAATTTTTTTTAAAGGCAAACCTCTAGCAAGAGTGACAAAAAGAGAAGGCACAAATTACCAATATCATTAGTGAATCAGGAAATATCACTACATACCCTGAAAACATCAAAGTGATAACAAGGGTCTACAATTCTACACACGTAAATTCCATAAACTGGGCCAATTTCTCCAAAGTAGAAACTGCCACAGCTCACCCAATGTTAAACAGATCATTTGACTACCCCATTAACTATTGACTATCCCTATAATTTGCTGAAGAAGCTCTGGTAGCATAGTGGTTACGAATTGGGCTGCTAATCACAGAGTCAACAGTTCAAAACTACCAGCTGTTCCATGGGAGAAAGATGAGGCTTTCTGCTCCTCTAAATATTTACAGCCTCGGAAACCCTGTACAGGGTTGCTATGAGTTGGAACCAACTCCGTGGCACATAACCACCTCCACCATAACTTGCTGAAAGTGAAAAAGGACTTGAACTACTTAGAAAATCAAATCTGAAGCCTTCAATATGGATTACACCTAAACATAGATAGAGAAAGCAAAATCTTCACAACTGTACCAATAAGTGACATCCTGATAAATGAAGAAAAGATTGAAATTGTCAAGGATTTCATTATACTTGAATCCATAGTCAATGCCCATGGAAATAGCAGTGAAGAGATCTAATGATGTATTGCATTGGGAAAATCTGTTGTAAAACATCTCTTTAAAGTGCTGAAGAGTAAAGTTATCACTTTGAGGACTAAGGTGCACCTGACCCAAGCCATGATATTTCACGGGATTGCTATGAGTCATAACCAACTGGATAGTGCTTTAAGAACAACAACATGTGCATGTGAAAGCTGGACAACAAATAAGGAAGCCTGGAGAAGAATTGATAAAGTTGAATTATGATGGTGAGGAATATAGAATGTACCATTGTCGTAGCCTATGTTCTCTAGAGAAAATAAAGCCAATGAAGCTTCTGTGAGGGGGTTTCAAAAAGTTTGTGGAAAAATTCATTATCTTTTCATTCCATTTTTCCATATAGTGAGTGATTTATCTCAATGAAATGGCTCATGCTGTTGTAGAGGCTGGTAAGTTCCAAGTCCATGGGTAAGATGGCTTCTCCTGACTCGCATAACTGCAGGGGATAACAAACCCAAACTGAGAGATCAGACAGTAAGCTTCTGGTTTCAGAGGATGGTGAATCCAAGTTGGCAAATAGGATGGCAGGCTGATGACTCGTAGACTGAAAGGCTATTGAATCCCAGGATTGGCAGGCCATAAGGTA
>NW_006408677.1:508245-514113 GCF_000296735.1 Chrysochloris asiatica | reverse complement strand
CCTACCTACCTACCTACCTACCTACCTACCTCCCTCCCTACCTCCCTCCCTCCCTCCCTACCTACCTACCTACCTTCCTTCCTTCCTTCCTTAAGGAGCTGTGGTAGCATAGTGGTTACGAATCGGGCTGCAAACCGCAAGGTCAGCAGTTCAAAACTACCAGCCATTCCACAGGAGAAAGATGAGGTATTCTGCTCCCGTAAAGATTTACACTGTACAGGGTCGTTATGAGTCTGAACCGACTCCACAGCACCCATCCAACAAGGTAGGCTCAAATCTTTTGAACAGAGTGTTACATGATGATGAACCAGATGCAGGATCCAGATCAAGCACAATCAAAAGAGCTATGTGAGAACATCCATATATATTGGAAGCAGGCCACACCCCCAAAGAAACTACCTTTCAATTGTTTATTTGCTCAGAGGAGATCTCATCATAAGGGATAACTCCATCATAACTGCAAAACCACTGAGAATCATGGCCCAACCAAACTGACATACAATCTTAACCATCACAACCATGAACTGCCAGAAGAATGAACAAATGTGTCTTGAAAGAAGTACAGCCAGAATGATTCTTTTTTGTTTTATTTTGTTTTTGTAAAGTTTTTATTGTGAATTGAGAGAAAGTTTACACAACAGATCATAGTTCTACATTCAACAAATCATACACTTTGTTTCATTGCAATGGTTATAATCCCCTCCATGTACCATCAGTTAACAGTATTTCTCTCTATTCATTTTAGCTCTCTCTCTCTCTTTTTTTTAACACTCAGGCATATATAATAATTTACATCACCAAAAGGTACATTCTGCAAGCCTGCCTCCTGGCTGCCATCTCTCAGTCCCTATCTTTCCATGAATCTAGAATCCTCAGCTGTTCTGTCTCTCCATGTCCCCATCTCTGCCTCCATCTCTGGTGTTGCTGCTTCTCTGGATAAGGTCCTGCATTCTGTTCCTGCTCTTCTCCCTTGATGGCCATAAGATCCTCTGTTTCTGGACTGTAAGATTAACTACTCCCCCATTTTTGTTACAAAACTTTTCTACCTTTACAACTGTGACAGTCACAATTAGTCATGATAACAATTACTCACTATTGAATCATAATAATCTTATCCTTATCCCTTTTTACCAGACCCACAAAATGATTCTTAGAAGTGAGAATTACAAGACTTTTTTCACATACATTGTACATGTTATCAGGAGAGACTAGTCCCTGGAGTAGGACATCATACTTGGTAAAGTAGAAGGTGAGTGTGAAAAAGGAAGACCCTCCATGAGAAGGATTGACAGAGTGGCTGTAACAATGGGCTTAAACATTGCAGCAGTTGTGAGGATGGGAACGGACTGGGCACTGTTTTGTTCTGTTGTACATAGGATCACTAAGAGTTGGAAATGACTCAATGGCAACTAATAACATAACAATGAACTGATTTCTTACTGATAAAGTTACCGCAAAGACATCACTTGGTCTAAATTTTTTCACTCGCAAAGTCTACCATATACTTATAGAATGATCAAAATAAATTCTCCATAATCTCTTCCAGAATATAGAAGTTAGCATTAAGAAGCTTGTATTACCCTGATGCCAAAACCAGATCAAGTACAAAAAGTGAACTACAAACCAGTTTTTGTCATGAGTATAATGTATAAGTCCTTAAAAGCATATTAAGAATGAAGTTCAACAACATATAGTAAGAATTATAGATAATAATTTCTGGTAATATGGCAGACTAGGCCAATACATTACAGGCCCTGTACAATAAAGATATGGGAGACCAAATGAAACAGATACAGTTGATAATTCTGAAACTCTGAGCTTCATAGGAAAGGATATAGAAGTGATTGAATACAGATTGGAGAAGAAACTGAATATGGTTGGCTGAAAAGAGACAGACAAGTGACAAGAAAGGTGTGAATCTTTGTTGTTCCCCACACTCCCTGGTAGTATAGTGGATTACGAGGTGGACTGCTAAACTCAGTCAGTATTTCAAATCTACATGAGCTTTCTGCTCCTGTAAAGATTTATAGCCTCTGAAATCCTATACAGGGTCTCTATGAGTCTGAACCGACTCAGTGGCACATAGCCATCACCACCAAATTCCCCTGATGACCAGAGATGTTGCCAATCCCCACCTTCATCTGTACCCTGAACAGCCCCTGCTATAATAGAGGTCAGAGCCAAGCTGCCAGTGTAAATTAAGATGCTTGGGGAAGTTAGGAAGCAGAGCTCACCTGGATATTCAGGTGAGCTCTGCTTCTTCAGATCTGTAGACTTTGCAGAGCTGTGCAGGCCAGCCCTAGTCTAGCAGGAAATCTCATAACCAGCTGTTCTGCTCCCAGCTGCCCTCTGAAAGACCCTAATTTCAGCTACCTTTAGGGACTAGATGAACTATTTTCTGGATTGGGTGCCCTGACTATAGACAACACCTAGTCCTGTATCTGGACTCCTGGTGTGGTGCTGTAGGATCAGCACTAGACTGCAAACTACAAGGTCGGCAGTTCAAACTCACCAGCTGCTCTTTGGAAACAGGGTCGCTATGAGTTGGAACCGACTCAATGGCATTTAACAACAACAACAACAACAACAATCCTACATCAAAAGTCAGGAACACCACACTCTTATCTCTACCCCTCCCATCACATCTGCTTGGCTGACAGGAGCCCATCAGAGTTATCTTTTCTCTGGGTTTGGCCCCTACCCTAATTTTTTCCTTTCCTAGTGTTTATTTATTTTGTTGTTATTGTATTTTTATTTACTTTCTTCTTCTTCTTCCAATTTCCTCCCATTGTGATTTCTCCATTCCATCACCACTTTACTTTTTCTTCTTTATTTCTGTTTCTTTTTTCCCCTTCTTTCATTTTTATTTTTATTTTGCTTGGTTTCTCTTTACTATTTTCCAGACTCTTTCTCTTTTCTTTGTCACTATTCCTAGTTTTGTTTAGTGTTTTTTCTTTCTTTTTATTTTCTCACTTATTTTTTCATTTTTTAATTTAATTTTATTTTCTTACTTACTTTTGTCTGGCACCGTTTTATTTTCTTTATCCTTTTTTCTCTTTTTATTCCTTAGATTATTTTTTTAAAATTCTGCTTCCAGGTTTTAAAACAAAATTTCTCCACTTCCTCAGAAGATTAGAAATACAGATACCTTATGACCCAGCAATTCCTCTTCTTGGTATTTACCCACAAGAAATACGAGACATAACATGAGTAGATATATGCACACCAATGTTCATAGCAGCACTATTTACAGTAGCAAGAAGATGGAGACAGCCAAAGTGCCCATCGACTGAAGAATGGATAAACAAACTGTGGTACTTACACACAATAGAATATTATGCTATATACGGAAATAGAATCAACAAGACATGAAATTAGTTCTTTGACTCTGTCTCCCTGACTCTGAGACCAGAAAAGCTACATGGTGGCCAACTACCACTACCAAATGTTCTGAAAGGGATCGTCCTGTATAAAACGGGAGAAAATATGGAACAAACCTCAAAATTATTAAAAAAAAAAAAAAAAAAAAAAGACCAGGCTTACTGGTCAGAAAAAGACTGGGGAAACCCAAGACTATGGCTCTTGGCCATTCTTCAGGTCTGAAATGGAACTCAACCTGGGTTCCTATTTTCAGTCAAGTTGTAGAGAGGTATACAGTGAGTACAACAACACTAGTAAAATATGCTGATTATGGAATGATCAAACATTCAAAATCAAAAGGGCAACATTTAACTAAAGACAAAGTTGAGAATAGGAAGGATGGTGGAAGTGAGATAACTGTTTTTACATAGAGGGGATTGCAATCATTGAGATGAAAAAAAGTGTATGATTTTTTTACTGTAAACTTTCACTCAATTCACAATAAAAAGTCTAAAAAAAATTGGTTCTTTGAAAGTATTATTAAAATCAACAAACCACTGACAAATGTCACAAAGGAAAAGAAGTTGCAAATAACAAGAATAAGAAATGACATCACAAGAGAGCTAATGGAAATAAAAAGAGTAATAAGAGACTACTATGAAGAATTACACTTTGAAAAATTGGAAAATCCAGGAGAAGTCAACAAATTTCTAACTAAACTAACACAGATTAAAGAAGAACACTTGAACAGACCTATAACAAAACAAGAAAACGATCAAGTCATTAAAATACCCCCCATGCCCCCCCCCAGATGGTTTTACTGGTGAATTCTAACAAACGTTCAGAGAAGAGCTGACACCAATTCTACTCAAACTATTCCAGAATATACAAAAGGATGAAAACTCCCAGATTCATTTTATGAATTAAGCATAACCCTGATACCAAAACTAGGCAAAGACATTACTGAAAGAGATAGCTATAGACGAATACCCCTCATGAATGTAAATGCAAAAATTCTCAAAAGAATAAATTAATACTAGCTAAGGAGCTCTGGTAGCGTAGTGGTTACGAATCGGGCTGCGAACCTTAAGGTCAGCAGTTCGAAACTACCAGCCGCTCAGTGGGAGAAAGATGAGGCTTTCTACTCCCGTAAAGATTTACACCCTTGGAAACCCTGTACAGGGTCGCTATGGGTCGGAACCGACTCGATGGCACTTCACAACAACAACAACAAAGAGAGCTCTGGTAGCGTAGTGGTTACGAATCGGGCTGTGAACCTTAAGGTCAGCGGTTCGAAACTACCAGCCGCTCCGCAGGAGAAAGATGAGGCTTTCTACTCCCGTAAAGATTTACACCCTCGGAAACCCTGTACAGGGTCGCTATGGGTCGGAACCGATTCAACGGCACTTAACAACAACAACAAAGAGAATCCAACAACATATTGTAATGGTTAAGGTTCTGTGTCAACATGACTAGGCCAGAATTTTCAGAGATTTAGCACTTGTTGTTATTGTTAGGTGCCATCGAGTTGGTACCAACTCATAGCGACCTTATGCACAACAGAACAAAACACTGCCCAATCCTAGGCCAGCCTCACTACTGTTGCCATGCTTAAATCCATCGATGCTGCCACTTGGCCAATCCATCTCGCTGGACCTCTTCCTCTTTTACTCTGACCCTCCACCATATCAGCGACTGATCCCTCCTGACAATATGTCTGAAGTATGAGAGATGAAATTTGGCCATCTTGGCCTCTAAGGAGCACTCAGGCTGCACTTCTTCAAAAATGGATCTATTGGTTTTTTTGGCAGCCCAAGGCACTTTCAATATTCTCCTCCAACATAACTCAAAAGCCTCAATACTTCTATGGTCTTCTTAATTCACTGTCCAGCTTTCACATGCATATGAGGTGATTGAAAATACCATGGCTTGGGTCAGGTGCACTTTAGTCTTCAAGCTCACATCTTTGCTCTTCAACACTTTAAAAAGCTCTTGTGCAGAGATTTGCCTAATGCAATACGTCATTTAATTTCTTGACTGCTGCTTCCCTGAGTGTTGATAGTTGATCCAAGAAGAATGAAGTCCTTGACAACTTCAAACTATTCTCCATTGATAAGGATGTTGTTTATTGGTCCAGTGGTGAGGATTTTATTTTTCTTTACATTGAGATGTAATCCATGCTGAAGGCTGTGCTCTTTGATCTTCATCAGTAAATATTTTAAGTCTTCTTCACATTCTGCAAGCAAGGTTGTATCATCTGCATATTGCAGGTTGTTAATGAGTCTTCCTCGAATCCTGATGCCATTTTTTCTTCATATAATCCAGCTTCTCGGATGATTTATTCAGCATACGTGTTGAATAATTTATGGTGAAAGAATACAATCTTGTCACACACCTTTCTTGATTTTAAACCATTCAGTGTTCCCATGTTCTGTTCCAACAACTGCCTCTTGGTCAGGTACAGATTCCTCATGAGCACAATTAAGTGTTCTGGAATACTCATACTTC
>NW_006408677.1:473002-506540 GCF_000296735.1 Chrysochloris asiatica | reverse complement strand
GAATAATAAATTTGAAGACATTCACATTCCTCTGTACCAGATTGAGACGACTCTCCCCCTCTTGCTGACGAACTCCGGCAGTTACCACCACAATCTTTGAATTGGCAGTCACAGAGTAATCTTTATCTGCTACAATTTTAGGTGTCTGAAGAAATAAACTCCCATGCTGCAGATCCATCATTTCTCCTTTGAGTTTATCTTCTAAAACATCCACAAGGGCAAGTTCATCAGCCAGAGACTTTCCCAGAATGCTGATGGCACAAGCCATACCAACTTGTCCAACACCCACTGCAGTGATCTTATTATTTGGAACTGATGCCTCTTCTTCTGAAACTGGTGCAATCAGTTTTTCCTTAAGACTTGCCATTGTGTAAGGTAGAGAGAAGTCATTCAAGGCAGTAGCCGAAATTGTGCGAAGGAGACTAGGTTAGATGCGTTTGTCTCCTCTAGCGCAGGATCTCCAGCATCATTTCTATCACCAACCACTGATCCTTCCTCTTTACTCCCAACCTTTGCATTCCAATCACCAATAATGACCAATACATGTTGATTGCATGTTTGATCAATTTCAGATTGAAGAAGTTGGTAGAATTCTTCTATTTCATCCTCACTGGCTTTCGTGGTTGGTGCATAAATTTGAATAATAGTGGTATTAATTGGCTTCCCTGTAGGCACATGGATATTATCCTATCACAGACAGTGTTGTACCTCATGACTGATCTGGATATGTTCTTTATGACATTGAATGCAACACCATTCCTCTTCAATTTGTTGCTTCTGGCATAGTAAACCATGTGGTCCTCAGATTCAAAGTGGCTAATACCAGTCCATTTCAGCTCACTAATGCCTAAGATATCGATGTTTATGCATTCCAGTTAGGATGTGCTTATCCCCATGGTTATGAAACCTAATACAAGCATAGTTAATTCTATGAAGAGTGGCTATGTGTAGCCAATAAATTGAAAGGATGCTTCTTTGGGGGTGTGGCCTGCTCCCAATAAAATGGACACATGGGAAGGACTCTCCCTCTCTTCTCCTGGGGACCTGGGAGCCAACAATTGTAAGCCATTTCCTTGATAATAAACTTCTCTATATATAAATGTTTCACTGGTTTTCTCTCTCTAGAAAAACCGGCCTAAGACATGTGGTACCGAGAGAGTGGGGTTCTAGAGAAACAAAATCATATGGATAAGTTTATTAAATTGGTTCTCAAGTCTGACTAATTTTAAAGGCACTGATCTAGGGTGGAGGCATGTCTGACCTCCACGTTATAGGAATTGGCCTTGGGCTGATTTTGAGTTTGGTCCTTTTTCCCGCTTATGGAGTCCGAGGAAGTCAGCCATGGACACCCCCCCCCCTTGTTTTAGCAGTTGGTGCTGTGAGCAGTATTCATTGTAATGGCTCCATACCTATGAAATTATGAAGTTTTATAGAAGAAAGAATGAAGGGGCATGGGATAAAATGCTTAAGCAGGGAGAGCAGAGCGGCAGCTCCTGGAATCGCCTGGAGCCCATGGCAAGCTGGTTAAAAAGAATAGCTGATACAGTGCCTAGGCCTACTGGAGTCCACCCTACCATAGGCCCAAGGATATATGCATATGAAAGGGGTTAGTCCAATAGAGAAGAGACAATGAATAAGGAAGACCATAGAAGAATTGATGCTTTTGAGTTATGGTGTTGAAGAAGAATATTGAAAGTGTCATGGGCTGCCAAAAGAACCAAAAGATCTGTGTTGGAAGAAGTGCAACCAGAGTGCTCCTTGGAGGCCAGGATGGCCAAACTTCGTCTCTCATACTTCAGACATGTTGTCAGGAGGGACCAGTCACTGGAGAAGGATATCATGTTTGGTAAGGTGGAGGGTCAGAGAAAAAGAGTAAGACCCCCCAGGGAGATGGATTGGCAAAGGAGCAACATTAATGGGCTCAAGCATGGCAATAATTATGAGTTTGGCCCAGGACTGGGCAGTGTATTTTTCTGTTGTGCATAGGGTCGCTATGAGTCGCTACTGACTCGATGGCACCTAGAAACAACAACAACATGCATAAAAAGTCCTAAAGACTCAGCAAGAAAATTATTGGAGCTAATTGAAAGATTCAGAAAAATGGTCAGGTACAAGATCAACATACAAAAATCAGTCAGATTCCATTATACTAATAAAGAGAGCTCTGAAAAGGAAATCAGGAAAACAATGCCATTTACAATAGCCACCCAAAGGATGAAATACTTAGGAATAAATCTAACCAGAGAAACAAAAGACATATACAAAAAACAACAACAACAACCCCCCCCCCCAACTTATGGATGTAGTTGCTCAAAATTCCAACCAAGAAGGAAGTCTTTACATCAAGGATCAAGCCTACTCCCTCAATACACAGGGTTGATAACTTAGACATTGGCTACCAAAAATGGGGGTGCTATAAAGGCACCAAGTGTCTGCCTTACAAGTTCTCAAGAGTGTGCTTAGTTCCAGAGTGAGGGAAGTAGGGTAGAATCCCTACTGAATAGTTTTCCTCTTGTCTAGATGGGTCAAAGGAGAGGATGGGGATAGGATTCTATTGATTCAGTAGTGAATAATTGTTAGCATGACTAGTTGCAATTGTCACAACTGTAGATGTAGAAGATGTGTAACAAAAAGGGGGGAGTAGTTCATCTTTCATTCCAGGAACAGAGGACCCTAGGACCATCAAAGGAAGAGTAGGAGTGGAGCATGGGATCCTAACCAGAGAAGCAGTGACACCAGAAGTAGAGGTGATGACATAGAGAGAGAACAACTGAGGACTCTAGACTCATGAAATGAGAAAAGCTGTGTGCCAGTGGGTATGAGGCTGGCTTGTAAACTGTGCCTTTTGGTCATTTAAATGAATATATATTTTCTGTGTATTTTGTATACATTAAAAAGAGAGAAAGAGAGAGAGAATAGAGGCAAATCCTGTTAACTGATGGTGCATGGAGGGGATTGTAATCATTACAATGAAAAAAAGTATGATTGGCTGAGTGTAAAACTGATGATCTGTCCTATAAATGATCACTGAATTCCCAATAAAAGCTTTAAAAAAATTACTACTTCAAGAAACTAAAAGACACCTGCATAAATAGAATTGTATACCATGTTCATGTATAGGAAGATAACTTTGTGAAAATGTCAATTCTACCCAAAGTGATCTGTAGATATAATGCCATCCCAATCCATATTTCAGCATTATTATTTAAAGAGATGGAGAAACTAATCATTAACTTTATATGGAAATAAAAGAGATCCTGGATAAGCAAAACATTACTAAAGAAGAACAAAGTAGGAAGCCTCTCACGTCCTGATCTCAAAACCTACTACACAGCCACCATGGTTAAACTGGTACAGGTACAATGAAAGACACATAGATCAGTGGAACAGAATTGAGAGGAACCCAGAAGTAAATCCATAGAACTACAGTCAGCTAATATTTGACAAAGGACCAGAGTATGTTAAATTGGGAAGAGATTGTTTCTTTAACAAACTGTATATTCTTCTGCAGAAGAATGAAACAGATCCATATTCTCACCGTATACAAAAACAAACTTAAGATGAATTAAAGACCTACATGTAAAACCTAGAACTACAAGGATCAGAAATGAAAATAGGGACAAACAGGGACTCTGGCAGGTGGCATAAATGCACTATCAAACATAACTTAAAACACACAAACAGTAAAAGGCAAAATAGATTGCTAGGGTCTAATAATTTAATTTAGACACTTAGAGGCATCAAAAGATTTCACCAAAAGACTAGATAAAAGTCTTTGACAATGACATATCAGACAGAGGACTGAACTAAAATTTATAGAAAACTTCAATAATTCAACAAGAAAAAGACAAATAGCCCAATGATAAACAGGCAGAGGACGTGAATAGACACTTCTAAGAGGGAATTCAGGTAGCCAAAAATCATATGAATAAATGCTCACAACCATTAGCCATTATTGTTAGGTGTCATCGAGTCGATTCTGACTCATAGTGACCCAATGCACGATAGAACGAAATACTGGCCCGGTCCTCACAGTTTTTGTTATACTTGAGACCATTGCTGTCAATCCATCTCCTTGGGGGGAGGGAGGGTAAGGTTTTTTTTCATCTTTTTCACTGACCCTGAACTTTACAAGCATAGTGTCCTTCTCCAGGGACTGGTTCCTCCTGATAATATGTGCAAAGTTTGAGAGACAAAGTCTCGCAATTCTGACTTCCTGGCTTCTAGGAATTATTCTGGCTTTTTTTCTTCCAAGACAGGTTTGTTCGTTCTTCTGGTAATCCATGGTACGTTCTTCTCCAACACCATAACTAAAATGCATCAGTTCTCCTACAATCTTTCTTGTTCATTGTTCAACTTTCTCATGCATATGAAGCAATTAAAAATACCATGCCTTGGTCCAATCACATGTAATATTAATGATATCTTACAATGATTTCTGCATTCCTGTGGGGTCACTTGTGTTTAGAATGGATAAAAATGTGGATTTCTGCCAATCTTTACACAGATGAGTTAGTGTCTCCAGTGCTGCATAAGTTTGTTAAAAGATTCCAAGTTGTATTCCATCAATTCCGAGAGCCTTGTTCTTTGCCAATGCTTCCAGTGCACCTTGAACTTCTTCCTTCATTACCATTTGCTTTAGTTTATATGCTACCTCTTGAAATGGTTGAACATCAAACTTTTTTTGGTACAATGACTCTGTGTATTCTTTCCAAATTCTTTACATGTTTTCTGCATCACTCAATATTTTGTCCATAAAATCCTTCAGTATTGCAAGTCAAACCTTTATTTTTTTGTTCTTCAGTTTTTCAGCTTGAGAAATGCTGATCACATTCTATTCTTTTGGTTTTCTAACTCCAAATCTTTGCAAATTTCATTGTAATACTTGACTTTGTCTTCTCAATCTGCCCTTTGAAATTTTCTATTCAACTCTTTTACTTCCTTATTTCTTCCATTTGCTTTATTTAGAATTTGATATAGCAAGTTTCAGACTCTCTTCTGACATCCATTTTGGTCTTTTCTTTCTTTCTTAACTTCTTAATGATCTTTTGCTTTCTTTCCATATGATGTTCTTGATGACATCCAACAACACTTCTGGTGTTTAATCATTAGTGTGTAATTCATCAAATTTGTTCCTGGCATGATCTCTAAATTCTGGTGTGATGAAGTCCTGGTTTGATGCAATAGGATAAAGCACTGTACTGCAAGGTTGGTTTGAACAACAAAGTTGGAGGTTCAAACACAACCAGCCACTCCATAGAAACCCTATACAGGGTCGCTATGAGTTGGAACCAACTCAATGACACTTAGCAACAACATTTTCAAGGTCCTATTTTGGCTCTCATGGAATTCTTTTAATTTTCTTCAGCTTCAGCCTGACCTTGCATATGAGCAATTGATGGTCTTTTACACAGTCTGCCCTGGGCCTTAGTTTGGCTGATGATATAGAGGTTTTCCACTGTCTCTTTCCACAGATGTGGTCGATTTGAGTTATATAATATATAATCATTGAAACAACCAAAGGGTATACCCTGCAAGCCTGCCCCCCTGGCCATCAGCACACAGCCCCTCTCCCTCCTTGAGTCCAGAGTTCCCAGGTGCTCCATCTCTCCACGTCATCATCTCTGGCGTTGCTGTTTCTCTTTCCACATTCCGCTCTTCTCCCTTGATGGTCCCAGGGTCCTCCACCCCTGAACTACAAGATCAACCACTCCCCTCCTTTTGTTACAAAACGTCTACCTTTACATTTGCAACATTCACAATCAATCCTGATAGTAATTATTGAAATGTTCTTTTTGATAACAAATCTGACACCATTCATCTTCAATTTGTCATTCCCAGCATAGTAAACTATATGATTTTCAGATTCAAAATGTTCAATACCATTCCATTTCAGCTCACTAATACCAATGATATTGATCTTAATGTGTTCTATTTCATTTTTGACAACTTCCAATTTTCCTAGATTTATAATTCGTACATTCCATGTTCTAATTATTAATGAATCTTTACAGGTGTTTTTCTTCATTTTGAATTGTAGGTCTGTGTATAATGGTGACAACAACACTAGTGTGGTATGCACACCATTGAATAGTCAACTATTCAAGATCAATAGGATAGCATTTACATAAGGACAAAATTCAGAAGGGTCAGGAAAGAAGAAGAAATGAAAATAAGAATCACAGGGAAGAAGTAGAATAACTGATGGGTTATATTGAAGAGATTGCTGTCATTGAGATAAAAAGAAGTATATGATTTGTGGAATGTAAAGCTGACAATCTTCTGTGTAAACCATCACTTAATTCATAATCAAAAGCTTAAAATAAATACATATATTTTTTAAAGTAAAAAGAATTCCCCCCTTCTTGAAATCCTACAGAAGGAGAATTAATCAATACAATTGGCATCTAATACTGTCCAATCTTACAAATATTGGTCCCAGCTTCATTGCTCCACCGTAAAATATTTCATTGTTTTTCTTAACTTTTTTCAAATAGCTATTCTAATGATGCAAGTCTCATTCATATTCAAATGCCAATCTCAGTAATTTACCACATTTGCAAGTTAAAGAAGAAAAAATCACATGATCCTATCAATCTGTGCAGAAAGAGCATTTGACCAAATTCAACACCCATACATAATGAAATTTTTCAGAAAAGTAGGAATAGAGGAGAACATTCTCAAAATAAAGAATACATTAAAAAAATAATAAAATAAAATAAACAAAAATGAAAACCCTAGAGTTAACATTACATGAAATGGTAAAAGATTGAATTCTTTTCCCTTAAGATAAGTCAGGGATGTACACTCAGTATCACCATTGTTATTTATTATAGTGCTAGAAATTTAGCCAATGTGATAAGATAAGAAAAGGATACAAATGTCATATGAATGAAAAAGAAATTAAAATTTTCCTCTTTGAAGATGACATCATCATCTACAAAGAAATTCCCAAATAATCTAAAAAACAAAACAAAAAAACATTTGAAACTAAAATGTTTGTTCAACAAGGTTACAGGATAAATATCATTTATGGTTCTTTTTTTATATATAGTAGCAGTTAACATGTAGACAGAATAATTTTAAATAAAATATTATTTATAGTTGCTCAAAAGAACTTGAAAGATTAGATAGGAACCAAACTTCTGGTTTCTAACCTTCACACTCCCGTCACCAGTAATTATCAATACATTTTGATTGTACATTTGATCAATTTCAGATATTGGTACAGTTGTTCAATTTCATCTTCACTGGCTTTAGTGATTGATGCATAAATTTGATAGATCCTGAAATGTTCTTTTTGACAGTGGATGTGATGCCATTCCTTTTCAAATTATCATTCCAAGCATAGTAAACCATACGATTTTCTGATTCAAAATGGCCAATACTAGTTCATTTCAGCTCACTAATGACTAGGATATTGATGTTTATGCATTCCATTTCATTTTTGACAAGACTTTACTCCATTTGTGTCATCATGGTCAACTCTACTCTGAGCAGGCAGCTTTTCATAATTATATTTTCAGTGCCTTCCAACCTGAAGGGTTCATCTTTCAGCATTATATTTAACAGTATTCTTGTGCTATATATAACATATATATATCTAACAATGTTCCATAGCTATTCATGACATTTTTAGTGGCTAAACACTCAGAAATAGTTTACCTTTCCTTATTCCTAGTCTGTTTTAGTCTGAATGTTCCACTGAAACCTGTCCACTATGGGTGACTTTGCTTATATTTTAAACACCATGGTATAGTTTTCAGCATCACAGCAATACAGAAGCCAACGTAGTATGACAAACTGTGTACATCTACCTGTATGTCACTGTTGTTGCACTATCATGTATATAACAGTATTTATATCTATTCCCATTAACTCTTGCACTCCAACTTGTGTCTTCCCCTACCTTCATTATTATTCTGCCAAACTCCCTCATATTGTGTATTGCCTTCTACATTACCCAAATTAATGTCAACCCTCTAGCCTGTGAATTATTCCGCTTTCTCTTCCAACCCTAGTAAAGTAATGTTTCTTTTAGTATGAAAACCTATTCTTGATTTTTTACAGCAATGGTCTCATGTGATATTTGTCCTTTTGTGATTGACTAATTTCATTCAGCATAATGTCCTCCAGATTTATCGACATTATGATATATTCCTCAGATTCATCATTATTATTCAACACTGTATAATATTCCATTATGTGTATGTACCAAAATTTGTTTATCCATTCCTCCATTAATGAACATTTAGTCTATCTCCATCTTTTTGCTATTGTGAGTAGTACTGCAATGGACATGGATGTTTATATATTTATTTATGTCATGGCTCATTTCTTGACAAGAAGAGGGTTTTCTGGTCATACAGTATTGCTGTTTCCAACATTTTGAGAAAGCACCATATCATTTTCCACAGTGTTTTGAGAAAATTCCATACCATCTCACCAGAAATGTAGGACGATCCCAATTTCTCCACACCCTTACTGGTATTTGCTGTTTTCTGTTTCTTTGAACTTTGCTATTAATGCTGGGATAAGAAGCTATGTCAATAGTATTTTGATTTGAATTCCTCTACATGCAGAGAATACTACCTTGTTTGCTAAAAGCAAACAGGACTTAAAATATTGATGAATATCAAAGACCTCAGTCTTCAATATTGGTTACACCTCAAAATAAAGAAAACAAAAATCCTCACCACTAGATCAATAAATAACATCATGATAAATGGAGAAAAGATTGAAGTTGTTGAAGCCTTCATTTTGCTTGGATCCAATATCAACACCCATAGAAGCAGCAGTCAAGAAACCAAACCACATATTGCATTAGGCAAATCTGCTTTACAGGACCTCTTTTTTTTTTTTTTAAGTTTTTATTGTGAATTATGTGTTAGTTTTCACTGGTGAACATTATCTTTACATTCATCCTATCGTATTTTGTTTCATTGCAATGATCGCAATTCCCTGCATGCATCATCAAACCATCAAAAGGGTACACCCCACATGCCTGCCTCACGGCTGCCAGCACACAACCCCTCACCCTCCCTGAGTCCAGAGTCCCCAGACACTCCTTCTGTCCACATCATCATTTCTGCCTCCATCCCTAGTGTCACTGCCTCCCCGGACAGGTCTTGCACTTCACTTTTCTCCCTTGATGGTTCCAGGAATCTCTACTCCTGAACTGCAAAATTAGCCATTCCCCTCCTTTTGTTACCAAACATTTACGCTTCCCTTTCCAACACTCACTGTCAGACCTGATATCAATCATTCCCCATTGAACCATAGAAGTCCTATCCCCATCACCTTTTATCAACCCCATTCAGACAGGTTGGAAACAATTCAGTGGAGAGTCTTTCCCTGTATCCTCTGTTCAAGTCCTCTACTTCACTCTGTGTGAGTTTATGTAGATTGTGTTTTTCTAAAAATGTATCCATATCTTCTAAGTTTTCAAATTTTTTGGAGTACAACTCTTCATAGTGTTCTGTTATTATCCTTTTTATTTCCTTTGGTTCCGTTGTGACATTGCCCATGTGGTTTCTAATGTGTGTTATTTGTGTCTTCTCCCTCTTTTCTTTTGTTAGGTTTGCCAATGGCTTGTCAAGTTTATTAATCCTTTCAAAGAACCAATTTCTTGTCCTTTTGATTCTTTCTATAGTTTTTCTATCTCATTTATTTCTGCTCTGTTCTTTATGATTTCTTTTCTTTTGGTGACTGTAGGTTCCCTCTATTGGTTTGTTTCTAGTTGCTGGAGATGCTGTGTTAATGTGTTAATTTTGATTCTTTCTTCTTTTTGGATGTGTGCATTTTATTGCAATACATTGTCCTCTCAGCACCGCTCTTGCCATGTCCCAAATATTTTGGTAAGTTGTGTTTTCATTCTCATTTGTTTCTAGGAACTTTATGAATTCACATTTAATTTCTTCTATTATCCAGTCGCTCTTCAGCAGTGTGTTACTCAGTTTCCATGCATTAAACTTTATTTCCTTGGTCTTCTTACTGTTGATTTCTAATTTTATGGCATTGTGGTCTGTAAAGATGCTTTGTAGTATTTTGATGTTTGTAAACTTATGGAGGTTTTCTTAGTGACCTAACACATGGTCAATTCTGGAAAATGTTCCATGTGCACTGGAAAAGAATGTGTTATTGTTGGGTTGAATGCTCTGAACACATCTATGAGGTCAAGTTGGTTGATTGTGCTGTTTAGTTACTCTGTAGCTTGGTTGAGTTTCATTCTGGTTGTTCTATCCCTTTTCGAAAGTGGTGTATTAAAATCTCCCACTATAATTGTAGATTTATCTGTTTCTTTCTTCAATACTAGTAGGGTTTGTTTTATATATCTTGGTGCTCTTTCATTTGGAGTGTAGATGTTAATTATGGTTATGTCATCTTGCTCAATGGACCCTTTAATCATGATATAGTGACCTTTATCTCTTATACTGGTTTTAGCCTTAAAGTTTATTTTATCAAAGATTAGTATTGCCACTCCTGCTTGTTTTTTATTGCTGTTACCTTGGTATATTTTTCCCATCCTTTAAATTTTAGTCTGTTTTTGTCTTTGTGTGTAATGTATGTCTCTTGCAAGCAGCATATTGGAGGGTCTTGTTTTCTCATCCATTCAGCCACTCTCTGTCTCTTCACTGGTGCATTTAATCCATTGACATTCAGTGTAATTATCGATAGGTATGTATTAACTGCTATCATTATGTTAATTTTTGTGGTGCTGTTTGTTCCTTTGTTCTGCCTTCTTGTGCTGCGTCCATGTTTTTTGTGCTATTTTTTGTTGGTTTCTTCTTAGTTTTAATGTTTCCTTATTTTGCTTGGATCTTCGTTTTCATGGTAAGTTGTGAAGTATTAATTTTCTTTGGGGCTACCCTATAGTCTTTTAAGTTTTCCCTGCATTTAAGACAGTCTATTGTATCCTGCAATCTATTCAACCTCCTCACCTCCTGGATCTCTGGTGGTGTTGCCACGCCTGTCAATCTCTGGTTGTTGTCTGTTCTTGCTGGTTTTCATTCCAAAGAACTCCCTTTAGGATGTTTTGAAGTGCTGGGTTGGCTTTGACAAAATCTCTTAGCTTCTGTTTATTCTGGAATGTTTTGATTGCACCATTGTATTTAGTTGACAGTTTTGCTAGATAGACAATTCTTGGTTGGCAGTTTTTACTTTCAGGGTTTTGTATATGTCTCTCCATTTCCTTCTTGCCTACATGGTTTCTGCTGAGAAGTCAGAGCTTAATCTGATTTGCTTGCCTTTGTAGGCAACACTTTTCTTTTCTCTGGCTGCTTTTAGGATTCTCTCCTTGTCTTTGATTTTGGAGAGCTTGACTATGATATGTCTCAGTGATTTTCTTTTGGGGTCTATCCTTCCTGTGTTTGTTCAGCTCCTTGAATGTTTATATTCTCATCCTTCAAGATGTTAGGAAATTTTTCTTCCAGAAGCTCTTCTACTATCTCTTCTGTGGACTTCTGTGATTCTTCCTGTTCTGGAATGCCAATAATTCTTAAGTTATTCCTCTTCATGTTATCCAGCATGAATCTTAAACTCTCTTCAGATTTTTTAAATCATTTTTTCTGCTTGCTCATCTGTCTTAGCAGTATTGAGAGATTTGTCTTCCAGCTCACCCGTTCTGGCTTCCATCTCTTCAATTCTACTTTGCCCATTCAGTGTATTGTCCATTTCTGCTATTTTGTTATTAACCATCTGGACTTCTTTTTGCAGGTTTTGGATTGTTTCCAAAGTCGTATCTATCTTGTTTGATTGCTCCAGTAGCACTTTCCTGACTTCTTCCTTATTTTCCTCTACCCTTTTTCAGAGCATTTGAATTTGTTTCCATATCATTCTTCTGAATTATTTCTCATGCAGATCCAGAGCCTGCTCCTCTACTGGAAAGTCTGTGTCTGCTTCCAGCTCATTTGTCTCAGTTACTTTTTTCTGGTTTGGGACATGTGTTGAGATCTTTGATTGTGTTTTCTTGGACATTTTCAGTAATTATGTAGGGTTTCATTGCTTAAATGGATGTATGTTGCTTTGTTGTTAAGCTTACTGAGCATCTCCTAGTGGATATGATCTGGAGATACGCTTCCCTTTTCATGTGTAATGCCTAGAAGCTGGTATTGGTTCTTGTGCAGATGGTGGTGTATTACAGAATATGCTTGTAGCTTGGGTATATGAGCACAGTTGTTGTCTCTTCCTGAGTAAGGTAGGGGGAGAAATCTCCAACCCCTGGGAAAAGAGTGAGGCCCAAAGGACCAAAGACAGAAACAATATTAAAGCAGAGTCAGAAACCACCAATCAAAAACAAAAATAAAATTGTGATTGGCTGTCCAGTGGCCTTTGCTGTGCCAACAGAGATTAAGTGTCCCACCCAGGTCAACTTTGGGTCTGGGTCCCAGAGTCAGACATCATAAGAAGCAGCCTGTGGGTTTCTCTCTGTGCCGTGGGAAAACTGTTGGTGCAATGCTGGACCCTTTTTGGGGTGTGTTCCCACCTGCCTTAAGGTGTCTAGGCTGGGCAGTGAGTAAGCAATCAGAGTGAAGAGGAAAGATGAATTGTGAAGATGAAAAATCGGTCACACCTCTCCCTCCAGACGTGCAGCTCCACGGCTTCTAGTGCTGGGTCACTGCCTCTGCTTGGCTGTGTCTGTACATGACCTCTTTAAAGTGTTAATGAACAAAAATGTCAGTTTGAGAACTAAGGTGTGCCTAACCCAAGCCTTGGTATTTTCAATAGCTTCATTTTCATGTGAAAGTTGGACAGTGAATAAGGAAGACCAAAGAATTGATTCTTTTGAATTATAGTGTTGGAGAAGAATATTAAAATACCATGAACTCTCAGAAGAACAAACGAATCTGTGTTGGAAGAAGTACAGCCAGAATGCTACTTAGAAGTCAAGATGGCAAGACTTCATCTCTCATACTTTGGACAGATTATCAGGAGGGACCAGTTCCTGGAGAAAGACAGCATGCTAGGTAAAGTGGAGAGTTTGTGAAAAAGAGGAAGTCCCCCAACAAGATGTATTGACACAGTGGCAACAGCAATGGGCTCAAAGTTAACAACAATTTTGTGGGTGACACAGGGCCGGTCAGTGTTTCACTCTGTTGTGCATAAGGTCACTATGAGTCACAAGCATCTTGATGGCACCTAACAACAATCCTTAATGATCACAAGCATTTCTTCATATATTTATTGGACTCCTGAATGTTTTCTTTGGTAAAGTGTCTGTTTATGTCCTCTGATGATTAAAAAAAAAAATTATTGTCAATTGAGCGAAACAGAGAATATCAGTTTTATATTCAATAAATCATACACTTTGTTTCAACTCAATGACGGTAGTCCCTTCCATGCAACAACATTTATTCAATTCCGCCTTGAGGTTCTCATTTCCATCCCTCCTTCCCTCCCATCCCTTCTCAAATTTGTCCTTAGGTTAATTTTGCCCTTTTGATTTTGAATGATTAACCATTCCAAGTTGAACATACATACCTTACTAGTGTTGTTATCCCCCCTATGTACCTATCTACTTCTTGCCTGAAAATTGGGCCATGATGGTGCTTTCCATTCTTGACATGAAGACTGGTTAAGGGCCATAGTCTCAGGTTCCTCTCGTTAATTTCTGAACAGTATGCCCTGTTTTGGTTTAAATATTTTTGAGTTTTGTTTCACATTTTCTCCCACTCTATTTGAGACCTTCTAATATGATCCTTTTTGAGCAATTGGTAGTGGTAGTTGGGCAGAATCTAGTTCTTCTCATCTCAGAATCTTGGTGACCAATGTTCACATGTTCCATTGGGCCATTGGATCAGTTGATTGTGCATATCTTCACATTTTTATCACTCTTCTTTCTTCTGTACATACAGAGACCAATAATTGCACCTTAGATGACTGCTCATGAGCTTTTAAGATCCCAGTCATTACTCACCAAAGGAAGATGTAGAACATTGTCTTTGTGTACTATGTTATGCCAATTGAACATGGTATCCCCTGACACTATGGTCCTGAGCCCCCAGGCCCAGCAATTCGTTGCCTTAAGATGTTTGATAATATCTAAGAAGTTGTCATCATTTTGTATTCTATATGCTCCATCACAGAGTCCTGGTGTGGCACTAGGATAAGCACTGGGCCACAAGGTTGGTTTGAACTGAAAGGTCAGCAGTTCAAACTCACCAACAGCTCCTCAGAAACCCTATATAGGGTCACTATGAGTCAGAAACAACTTGACGGCACTTTAAAACAAAAGCAGTGCTCTACCACATTCATAGATATGTTTCCTGCAAAGGTAAATACATATTCATGTACAAATATCCTCTTTCAAATCTTTATATATCCGTGGGTATAATTCCAGTCTCCTTCCTATACCTGTTTAGCCTATGTATCTTTCCATGTTTCTGCAGAACATTTTTCCCCCAGGGTTATGTATATACCTCCCAGTATCTGCACCTGTCTTCACCATTCCTTAGCCATCCTCTTTCTTCCTATATATGGTCCTCCCCATTACCTGAGTTAACATGTGTCTACCCTTTAGTCAGTGAATTACTGTCCCTCCCTCTCACCTCTGGTAACCATCAAAGAATGTTTCTTTTAGCATGAAAACATTTTCTTGAGTTTTTACAGTAATGGTCTCATACAATATCTATCTCTTTGAAGCCAACTAATTTCACTCAGCATAATGCCCTTCAGGTTCCTCCATGTTATGCAGTATTCTTGCAGATTCATTGTTATTCTTCAATGTTGCATAATTTTCCATTGTGTGTGCATACTAGAGTTTGTTCAATCATTCCTCTTCTGATGGGCATTTAGGCTGTCTACATATTTTTGCAAGTAACAAGGGTGTCCAAACAAAACATTCTTGAAGTGAAAAAAATTATATAAATGGAACATTAGTATTTTTCATGGGTAACAAAGATGACAAGAGCAGAGAGGCAAGGACAACATCAGGGATCTTTGGGGTGATAGAAATGTTCTGTGTCTTGACTCTATCAATGTTTATATCCTGTAATATTGTACTATAGTTTTCCAAGGTGTTACCATTGGTAAAAACCGGGTAAGGAGGATATGAGATCTCTGTATATTTATACAGTCAACTTGAAAGAAAATTTTTAACTTAAAAGAGAGATTTGAATGTTAAAAGACACATTAGAAAGAAACAAAAGACAAGCATTAGGAATACCAAAATGCATTCTGTAAATACAACACATATTTTTAAATATTTGATTGCCATGGCTGTTATGCTCTTAGGCACTCTGTGATCTTCAAGGTGTTACTTCTTATTACTTTCATTTGAAATTCTAAGTAGCTGATTAATCACTCTTATTGATCTGTAAATCGTTCTTATCTTTAAATCTTAAATTTCCTGAAAAATGGCCACATGAGAACAGAATCTTCTCTGGGGTGCAGCAACAGGGATCAGAAAAATATTGACTTGAGAACTAAATATAATGAAAAGATGGCTGACTGGAGAATTAAGAAATAGCTTCCAGTCTCAGTTCTACAACTAATTAGCAAGGTAATTTAAGAAAAGCTACTCATTCTCTGAGTCTCAGTCTCATCTTGCATTATAGAATAATCTCTAAGGATGCTTTTAATTCTGACATTCTAGGAAATAAAAAGGAGGCTGCTCTGGGGAAGACAGTTTTCCCCATGCTAGGCTAATTGGCCAGCTGTGTGAATTCCACTCCAATTCTTAGATACTTGTAATGGCTACCTTGTCTCCAGAAGTTGCTGTGGTTTCAGGACCTGTTGAGGATGGAGGAACTGAAGTTGCAGATGTGCTATTTTGTGTAAATATTAGGGGGAAATTCCACGTCATAGGACAGCAGTGGACTTAGATGAGAATTACATGCCAGAAAATGTGTAGTGGACTGAGTTCTGTAACAATCACAATAGGAAACTCAATTTAGTGACACTAAGGAAAAGGCTGTGTACCTAGAACCAGTACCAAAAGAAAGGTTTCCTGTATGCCAAGATCAAGGGATGTCTATTGAGTTATGACTTCAATATAAAACTACTATAATTGGGTGTTGGTGTTAAGTGCCATCAAGTCAGTTCCAACTCATGGAGACCCTGTATAGGGCTTCCGAGGAGTGGCTGGTGAACTTGAACCACCGACCTTTCAGTTCAAACCAACCTTGCAGTCCAGCGCATTAACCTGTAGCTAAATAAAAATTCTGATTCCCCAGTAACCTGGAAATAAAAGTGATGTGTGTGGGTGTGCACACATGCACATGAATAGGAAGGGAAAGCAACAGAACAAAATGATCATGCATAATATGTGACAATAGTCTTCTAACTGAATTCTCCAGTCTCTCCTTAGTTCAGCCCATCTTCCACAGGGATGCAAATTTATTTTCCTAAACCCCATATAAGATTGTATCTTTTTGCTAAAAACAATTTCAACAGCTCCCCACTATATTCAGAATAAAGTCTTAATGGCTTTGGCACATTCCCAGATTTGACTCTAACCTATCTAATCCAATTTTATTTTCAACATATATCCCATTATGTTCTCCAGCCCAACCACATGGTATTCCATGAACAAACCACCTGGCACTCTCAGCCTATGCCTTCTTTCCTTCACATATTTCTTCTCCTAACTCAAGGAGCTTTGGTAACGTAGTGGTTATGAATTGGGCTGCTAATCTCACGGTCAGCAGTTCGAAACTACCAGCTGTTCCACGGGAGAAAGATGAGGCTTTCTGCTCCTATAAAGATTTACCGCCTCAGAAACCCTGTACAGGGTCACTATGAGTCAGAACTGATGCCATGGCACGTAACAACCACAGACCTCCCAACCCCTTTCTCCGTGAATTCTTACTCCTGTTGGTGCAGATTTCCTCCCTTCTCGAATTCTTACAGTATTTATCATTGACCTTGGAAGGAAAATTAATCAATCCAAGTGGTTTCTAATACTGTCCAATCTTACAAATACTGGTCCCAGCTTCATTGCTCCACAGCGAAATATTTCATTGTTTTTCTTAACTTTTTCCAAGGGGTTATCTACTGACTCTTTTTCATTGCTGATGTCTGATTGATCTTGGTTGGAAGAGAACATGGGAACACTGAATGGTTTAAAATTAAGAAAGGTGTGTGACAGGGTTGTAGTCTTTCACCATACTTGTTCAACCTGTATGCTGAGCAAATAATCTGAGAAGCTGGGTTATATGAAGAAAAATGTGGCATCAAGATTGGAGGAAGACTCATTAACAACCTGTTTTATGCAGATGATACAACCTTGCTTGCTGAAAGTGAAGAGGACTTGAAATACTTACTGATGAAGATCAAAGAGTACAGTCTTCAGTATGGATTGCATCTCAATGTAAAGAAAACAAAACTCTTCACCACTGGACCAATAAGCAGCATTCTTATCAACGGAGAAAAGATTGAAGTTATCAAGGACTTCATTCTTCTTGGATCAACTATCAACACTCATGGAAGCAGCAGTCAAGAAATCAAACAACATATTGCATTAGACAAATGTGCTGCACAAGACTTTTTTAACATGTTGAAGAGCAAAGATGTCAGCTTGAGGACTAAGGTGTGCCTGACTATAGCCATGGTATTTTCAACGACCTCATATGCATGCGAAAGCTGGGCAGTGAATAAGGAAGACCATAGAAGAATTGATGCTTTTGAGTTACACAGAACTTCCAACACAGAACTAACAGATCTGTGTTGGAAGAAGTGCAGTCAGAGTGCTCCTTGGAGGCCAGGATGGCCAAACTTCGTCTCTCATACTTTGGACATATTGTCAGGAGGGACCAGTTGCTGGAGAAAGATATCATGTTTGGTAAGGTGGAGGGTCAGAGAAAAAGAGGAAGACCCCCAGAGAGATGGATTGGCTAAGTGTCATCATCAATGGGCTCAAGCATGGCAACAATTGTGTGGTTGGCCCAGGATTGGGCAGTGTTTCGTTCTGTTGTGCATATGGATGCTATGAGTCGGTATTGACTCGATGGCAACAAAGAACAACAACAACAACAACATCTACTGACTCTTTAGACTATGAAGGTAGAGGTAGACCTTCATATTTTTCTGTGTGTTCCACCCATTTAATATCATCAAACACTTATATGGGCATCAATTTTTGACTTTACATTACTAAATAGCTCGTGAATAGGTCCTTTCCTCCCTGTTCTGCTTAGCTTAAACCTGCCTCACCTCTGTCAGAAACCATTGCAAAAGTCTCTTCAGTCATTTCAACTGACATTATTTGTTTTTCTAGATGCACATGAGATATCATTTCCACCCCCTCAATAAAGCTCCTCATCACCTACAGGGAAAGTTCAAGACCTTTACTGTGGCATGAAAAGAAAACACACTAGAGCTTTTCAAGGACTTAGAAACCTTGTATTATTCACTGGTAGATGCTCAGTGAATTTGATGACTGATTGAATGTCAGAAACAGAAGGAACTTTGGAGATTGTGATATTGGAGATGTAGTTCGCCCTTCTAGATTTACAGATGAAATTTAACTGTAAATCAGTGTTCATCCCAATATTCTGTACTACAGTGAACTTTAGTATAAAATAGGTATCCTAATGTGAAATGTGATACTCATTCTCTGAACAACTTTAAATATAGAAAATATGAAGAGACCAGGAATGGAACTGATTGGTCTTGGTTAGTTCCAGAAAAATTACAATAGTCCACTACAGTGTGAAAAAACAGTGGTATTTCCTCCTTTCTTACTAGAGATTTTTAAAGGTCCAGAATCATCATTTCCAAGTATACTTATAAAATTTAATGTGTGTAGGGAAGCTAGGAAAACAAGAGCAAAAATGGCTCAAAACCATAGCTGCTGCCTAGCTTGCACTCAAAGGCATTTTACCCTAGCACCTGGTGCATTCAGCAGGCTGCATTCGAAGTTAGCTCTTTACTGGCGCTCATGATACAGTAGCCTCATAACTCCACGGGTTTTCTAGAATGCCAGGCCCAAATACAATCATAACACTGACCTCTTCTTTTCAGTAAAAGTTAGGGAATCGTTGAGAATAAAGGCTTAATGTGCCCCTCCCACCCCAGAAGAATCAAGAATGTTTAGAAAGTAGCCTGCATCCTCTAAGGGGCTCAGTAGATGGGAATAGATTTGGAGGAGAGGTATAGTGTGTGTGTGTTTGTGTGTGTGTGTGTGTGTGTGTGTAAATTTGGTGAATGCTTACAAAGCAGATCAGTTTTCCATTCAACAATTCATACACATTTTGTTTTATCTCATTGACTGCAATTCCTATAGTGAAACATCTCTAATCCCACTTCCGCTTCTTGAGTTTCCTTTTTCCTAACCTTTCTAAACTGTCCTTAGGCAAATGCTGCCTTTTTTTTTTTTTTAATCTCAAATGGTAGATTATTCTGATGCCTACGTACCTCCCAAGTATTACTGTTTCCCCCCATAGACTATTTGATTGTTTAGTTGAAAATTGAGCCATGGAGGTGAGTTAATTTCCAGACCTGAAGACTGACTAAGGGCCACATCTCAGGGGTTCCACTCATCTCTATCTGTTTTGTTATTAAAAATGATTTTGAGTTTTGTACCACATTTTTCTCCCACTCTATTAAGGACCTTCTATTGCCATCCTTTTCAGAGCATTGGTAGTGGTATCTGGGCACCATCTAATTCTTCTGATCTTAGGGTTGTGGAGACTGATGTTCACCTGGTACACCAGTCCATTGGACTATTTCCATTTGTCTTTGATTTTCATCACTCTTCTTTCATGTAGATATAGAGAGACCAATGGTTTCACCTTAGATGGCTGCTCACAGCTTTTAAGACCCCAGTCAATACTCATAAACATAGGACAGAGAGTATTGTGTTTGTGGACTATGTTATGTCAATTTAATTTGGTGTCATCTGAGATTATGGTCCTAAGTCCCCAAGTTTAGCAACTCATTCCCTCAAAGTGTTTGGGTGTGTCTAAATTGTTTTCATTATTTTGCCCTCTGTATACTCTGCCATGGAATTCTGGTGTGGTGCTGTAGGATAAGCACTGAACTGCAAGGTCACTTTTAACTGCAAGATCGGCAGTTCAAACTCACGAGCCACTATGACTCAAAACTGACTCTGATGGCACTTAACAGCAACAACCCTCTAGTCAGTGGATCCCCTTCCCCTTCCTCCCCTGGTAACCATCAAAGAACATTAATTTTAATATGAAAACCTTTTTTTTAAATTTGACTTGGGCAATAATGAAGACTGTAAATCTGTATGGGAGCAGACAACCTCCATCTTTTTCCCTCAGATTGGCTGGTGGGTTTGCAGTTAGCAGCCCAGTACTTAGCCCACTGTGCTACAAGATCTGCTAACATTTAAATAGTACATATTATGTGCCAGGAACTTTTCTAAGTATTTTACTTGCCTTAACTAATGAAGTAACACAATAACCCTGAAAAGAAGGTTCTATAATTTTTCCATTTTACAAATGAGGAAACAGTGCCATGGAGAGGAAGTAACTTGCTTCAGGTCATACAGGTGGAGGCTCCAGAAAGCATTCCTTAATGGCTGAGTCTTACTGCATCCCTCAGGGTATAGCACTTCTCATCAACACTCTTGGTAAGAACAATGGCTGTTGACACTCTCTTGTTCTAATGGCTTCTACCATCTCCTGCCACCCTGTACTGCCCAACATGAGGAAACTGCTTTGTTATTCCTTCTACATCAACTGTCCTCTTTGGGATCACTTTCCCATCTTTGCCAGTGATGAGCTATGTGACTTGTCACACTTGATGAGCTGTGTCAAGACAAATTGTTTGACATGTTCAATTCTCAGTTTTCCTCCCCTATAAAATGGAAGTGATATCCCACCTAGCAGGATTGCTATTACAGTCGGCCTCAGCTCATCCCAACCAACTCAAGTCAATTCACCTACACACTACTGAGCTACAGCCAATAAAGCCAAATACCAACCCTTAGGGCCCCTTTCATAGCAATCACCTTGAACTCATTGATCTTGCTCCTACCCTCACATATCATTCACTCTGGACTTGTCCTAATGGGTACTTGCCTCCTAATCCTCTTCGTTCTGCATCCTACCTATTATCTCTCCTCATATTGAGCTGTCAGACTTGACTAACTAAACTCTTCTTGTTTGAAATCTTCGTGCTTTCTGGACAAAGATTTGCATTCACCCTGGCCA
Source organism: Chrysochloris asiatica (assembly GCF_000296735.1). NCBI lineage: Eukaryota > Metazoa > Chordata > Mammalia > Afrosoricida > Chrysochloridae > Chrysochloris > Chrysochloris asiatica. Next base: position 485,421 of record NW_006408677.1, on the reverse strand, counting down.
CCGAAGTCCCAGACCTATGAGCCAGTTCTTGGCTACCACCAAGGGCTAGCAGAATAAAACTCTACTCTACTAAATACATGCTGTGTGGCAGAATGACTGCTTTTACCACTAATTCAGGTGCTACCTACCTTTAGAACATGCCCTTAACTCAACCACCACAATGACCATTTCTATCCTTGCTGGTCTTCTGAATTACTAAGGTCAGTCCCAACCTCTGTAGATACCAATTGCTTGGGGAAGACAATTCCTATAAGAGATCCCATTCAGCTCTTTCTCCAGTAAAAGTAACCATGTCATTTTTGAACATTCACTATCTACCTGGCAGAGTGCTAAATATTTAATATGCATGCTCTTTCTTAAACTTGCCAACAATCTTATGTGACAAATAGTATCCTTATTTTCCAACTGAAGCACAGAGAGAGCTATTGATTTACGTAAGATAACACAGCCATCAAGTGGCAGAGTGGGGATTTGAAATCAGTTCTGCATACCTTTAATGCCTTTAAATTTCACATTTTTAACCAGTGTACCTTACTGCCTGCTGACTTACACCTTATCCACCCTCTTAAATGCTGGAAGACACTTTTCAGAGCGTTTATTTACAGTTGCAAATTGTAAATCCCTTTGCCATCTCTTTTCTATCACCCTTGTTCACACATATCTAAAGTTGTGTCCAGAATTCTTGGCTAATCACAGCCTGCCTGTATTCTTCCCTATGGGTTCGTGCCCTTCCATGATTAAAGAACTAGAGTATAGGAAAGAGAAAATGCTGACACTCTCAACTCAGAGTAACCAGCTGGAGGAGCTGGTGCAAGGAAAAGGCATTGGGAAAGCACTGGTGGGAACCAGTCTCCCACTTCAGAATGCTCCTGAGCAAGTCACAACTTCTCCCTAGGCAAACCAGGGGAAGCTCCGGCCCTGTGCCATTATACTTGGCCAACTCACCCACATACTACATGGCAGGCAGCCAATGAAAATGAGTCCCAGACCTCAGGGCCTCATTTGAGGCAATTGCCTTGAACCCTCTGACTTCACTCAGTGCCCTTGCCCTTCACTTCCTGCTCTATTCCTTTGCATACCTGGCTCCAGACTTTCTTGGAACTGTCTCCTGTTTGTGGCCCTGCATTCAACCCTTAGGCTTGCCACACTCAGATTTGACCTTCTCAGTATTCTCTAAGAACAGACTTGCCCTTGTTCCCTGGCTCTTTCTGCTTCTAGCAGTGCCAGGTCATCACCCTGACTAAACCAAGCTCTCACTTCAAACTCTCCACCCTGGCATTTGCTCACATGACTATTGCCTCAGCCACCAAAGTAGTGAGGTGATGTGATCAGAAAGTCATGAAGAGTCAACGAGAAAGATTCCTAGCCAGTGTCACCACCTAAAATGCCCCCTCCTTCGTGGCATATTGGACTCTATAGCTCCTTCAGTATTTGGAAACTTCTTGTGGCCTGTTCTTTCATCTCATAAAACAGACATGGCCGAGGGGCCTGAGAATGCACATAGCTACTATATTCTCTAAATGATACATTGTTGTTGTTGTTGTTAAGTGTGGTCAAGTCGGTTTCGACCCATAGCAACCCTGTATAGGGTTTGCAAGGAGCAGCTGGTGAGTTTGAACTGCCGACCTTGTGGTTCAAACTTACCTTGCAGTCCAGTGCATTATCCCATAGCGCCACACCAAGATGCCAAACGATACATTAGAACACGTGACACTGAATGTACTAATGAAAATTGCACAATAGAATTTTCAGTCCTGACTGCACTGGGAAAACTGATGTACCATCACTATGCTTAGTATGATGAAAGGGTGCAACATGTGCCTGTGTGCTCAAAACATGTCTGTTAGCATAACATATTGGCTATACTCTGCCACACACCACTTATTGCTTGTACTAGGGCCACATTCATGTGCTTTTAGTTCTTCATATTTGCCTCGCTCCCTCTTGTTAGAAAGTGCAAGTTATTCCCTTTGCTGGCATGCTTTCTCCCATCTTGGGAATTAACTCCCTACCTTACTCCAGATGTTATATCCAGCATTGTTTCTAAAAGGAAGGTTTTCCCTACTTCCCAGACTCAAAGTACCACTGTCCTATCCATTGTAGTATTTACCACAGTTGCAATATTGCACATACAAGGGGACTTTAAAAGTTCATGGAAAAACTTTTTTAATTCCATTTTTCAGTGAACATTTTGAAACCCTCTCATACTTCTGTTATAATATCATTAATGTCAGCCTTCAACATTAGAATGAAAGAACCATGAAGGCAGTGGCCATGTCTCCTTGTTCACTACTATATGTTTAATTCAAATAGATGTTTTCTGCTTTTGTTTTTGGAATGAATGAGTGTCTTGAAATGCCCATCAACCTCCATGAGAAGAGAGGGAAAGTCCAACCTCCTAGGAAGAGAGGGGAGGGAATGTCTGGTTCAGAGACTTAGTACCCAGAAGTATAACAGATGAGTAAAATACGAGCGCTTGGTAAGTGAGATACAGGCTACATACTTTTACAGAATGAGGAAACTGTGATAGTGATATACAAAGGGAAGCAACTTGCCCAAGCTCACTTAGCTACTTAGCTAGTCAATACCAGAGCCAGGACTCAAACCCAAGCTATCTGGCTCCATTCGTTTAAGCTTGCTTAACCTCACTCTTCCCATCTTTAAATGGAAGGAGTGCCACCCATGTGCAGGATACTTAGATTAATTAAATGAGATACTGTATGTAAAGTACTTTTACATAATAAGTGCTCATTTGATGGTAACTATAAGACACTCTGGTAGTGTAGTGGTTACGAATTGGGCTGCTAACATCAAGGTCGGACGTTTGAAACTACCAGCTGTTCCGCGGGAGAAAGATGAGGTGGTCTGCTCCCGTAAAGATTTATGGCCTCAGAAACCCTGTGCAGGGTCACTATGAGTCGGAACTGACTCCACGGTACTTAACAACAACAACAACATAAGGCACCTAACAACAACAACATTGCTATGATTTTCATTGAAATGGAAAGAGCCAGAGAAGCTATTTTTCTAGGACCTGGAGAAATGCCTGTTCTTTCTACATCCCCCCACCCACCCTTGTCTCTTGTTCATTGTCTCTCTCTCTCCAGCTGCCACTTCCAGAATGAGATATTTTGGGAATTAAAAATGGGAGTGAGGGGATCCTAGAGAAAGAAGGTAGTTAGGAAAGAAGGGGATGAAACGAGAAGAAAGAGAGGAGAGAAGAGACAACACATATAAGGTGGTTAGTTCTTTGCCTCTACTAAATAATAATAAGACTATGACTGCATCGCACTTAACAACAACAACAACAATGACTGCATCAGCTTACTACAGTACTTGCTTTTCATTTTTAAAAAGAGATGGAGAAGATGGGAGGGAGTATAGAGACATGGACGACAAGGGCAGTAGCCAAGAGTCCCACTGAGGTTATAGCCAACCCTGCCCCAAATTATCTGGACAAAACAAAAATCTTAGAAAACAATCATCAATTCATGTAACTTTAAAATAGAGACACATACCACCACATATCCCTCACACCACTGTTTAATGCTGTCACTTTAACATTTCCCAGTCACGTCATTGGTGTTTGTGTGACTATTGGTTGAGCGTGTCCTTGGCCCTCACAGAACAGGAGCCCCAAGAGCCCAGGGAATGTCTTTTCCTCTGCAACCAAGTGCTTAATGTTTGCTAGTAATTGCGATGATAGATGGATGAGGGGAACAGGCTCTTCTAATGGTGACAACTCAGGCAGCTCCCCATCTCCTGCTGGGTTTGTTTAGCTACGCCTCAGCTACCAGCATACCTGGGCCTCTTAGAAGACAAGGCCCCAATTGAATAGATCCCCCTGGAAGTGCAAGGAGCAGAGAACAGCAGGAGAAGTGATTCTTGGGAGATTGCTAGGCCAACTTGGCAGACTGGAGACTTGGGAAACCTCTGGGGTACACATCCAAACCAAATTTGTGAAATGCTGGCTCATCCCCAGCTCCTCTCCTAGGGCCTTTGGGGCAAGTCCTAAATGCAAGCCAGTCAAGTGAACATTACACTATTTATAATTACAAGACAGAAAAAAGTGTGTGTGTGTGGTGGGGGGAGAAACCAAGAACATAATTAAGGCTTGGCTAGCAACATCTTGGATACAGTGTCATTAAAACTAAAGCAAACTTCTATAAATCAATGAATGCAAGCTTTAAAAAAAATTGTTTTCAAGAAAGGAAATGAATGTGCAAAAAGAACCATTGTAGTACTTAACATTTCATAAAATGAAAAAGACGCTTGTATTCAAAGGGAAATGTGCCATGGAAACAAATAAGAGTTGAGATGTTGCAGGATCTTAATCATGAACATATACAAAGTGTTATTGTAATTACCATTGTTAAAACTTCATATGAAGGTCTTAGAGATACAACTTAGTTGAGCGGTTGCATTTTATATGTGATGAGTAAACATAATGACACTTCCCTATTCCTGCTTATGGTGAACTGACCATCTTTTGATTACTAGCATGCAGAGCTACCAAACAAATGAAATTTCCATTTTCATCAATGCAGTCAGGGGAATAAAAGGAATTCTCTTATTGGAATTAGAAATATAATACTTGAGTTATGTTCTTATCATTCCCTTTGTCCTACTATGTGATATTATTATCTACTGTAGAGTAGGCCTCTGACTCATAGAGATACCATGTGCAACAGAACTAAATGCTGCCTAATCCTGTGCCCTCCTCATGATGGGTTCAAGGTTGGACTGTTGTGATCTGTAGGATTTTTATTGGCTGATTTTGGAAAGTACATCATTAGGCCTTTCTTCTTAGTTTGACTTAGTCTTGAAGCTACACTAAAACCTGTTAGCATCATAGCAGCATGGAAGCTTCCATTGATTTTTGATGGTAGCTATACTTGGAAGGCCATTGACTGGGAATAGAACCCAATTCTTCCAAAAGAATTCTACCACTGACTTACCACTGTGCCCTGTCCTACCATAGAAGCTTATTAAGCCATGTAACCTCTCTGGGTCATGAACGTTCCATCAGCCATTTAGGGTTTAATGAATTTACAAATGGTGATTGCTTTTGTTAAAAGGGAATTTTCTCCCTATATATTATCATGACAATAATTTAAATAAGACATGACCTGGAAAATCCTGAAGCTCAATACAGATTCATGTATCTATCCCTCTTCCCCAAGAAATCTGTATTCACTTAATGGAAACTAAGCAGTAGGCTTCAAAGAATGTGATTTCACTCTCCCTTCAAATCCTTCTTCAATTATCAGCACCCATTATGTCGTGATTCCTAAGGAATACTGGTGTGGCACTGTGGGTTAATGCGCTGGATTGCAAGATTTGAACCACAAGGTTGGCAGTTCAAGCTCACCAGCAGCTCCTCAGACACACTATACAGGGTCACCATGAGTTGGAACCGAGTTGACACAACAACAACAATAAACATCCTGTGGAACACTAAGAAGGGCCTCTGTTCTTTATCTTCATACCCTGAGATCTGCCACCTCTTTTTCATCCTCCAATTACTGTTGTTGTTAAGTGCCATCAAATCGATTCCGACCCATAGCGACCCTGTATAGGGTTTCCAAGGAGAAGCTGCTGAGCTTGAACAACTGACCTTGCAGTTCAAATGACTTTGCAGTCTAGCACATTAGCCCACAACACCACATAAAGACTCCCTCCAAATTACTAGGACCCTGATTTTTTCAGGAAGACCAACAGATTCCCTTAACCCTTCCAAAAGTCTGTGCTAGATGAGAGCTTCAGAAATAGCAGAATACCTAGGTGAGATAAGCAAATAGAAGACCCAAGTCCATAGCACCTTTGAGCTTCAGGGAAATGCCTAACTTTGAAACATCTGTGGCTAAATGTTTCATACTTATCACTCTAGTTTCCAGGAGGGGAAAGAAGAGGTGAGAGATGGGGTGGTTTTTGCTTTCCATACCCCCTTACGAATCGGGTTGCTAATCTCACGGTCTGCAGTTTGAAACTACCAGCTATTCTGTGGGAGAAAGATGAGGCTTTCTGCCTCTGTAAAGATTTACAGCCTCGGGTGACTGGATGATGAGAGCTCAACCAGCAGTAAAAAGAAGAGGAAAAAAACCCACAAAGTATTCTCATACAATTTGATGAACTTGACCTACACCTATGGATGCAGTAGCTCAAAAGAGGGAACAAGTCCTTACAGCAAGAATCATTCCCACCCCCTCCACACACAGAGTAGACAAGGATGGGCAACTTGGACATTGGCTACCCAAAATGGGGGGTGGGAGGCTACAAAGGCAAGAAGTGACTGGCATACAAGCTTTCAAGAGGGAACCTAGATCCAGAGGGCCTGGAGAAAAGTAGAATCTCCAGTGAGTAGTATTCAGTCTGTCTAGGCGGGGCTGATGCAATGAAATGCAGATAGGTCTCTTGTGATACAGTAGTGAATAATTGTTATCAGGACTGTTTGTTAGGGTCGGAAATGTAAAGGTAGATGTTTTATAGCAAGGAGGGGAGTGATTAACTTTTTATTCTAGGAGCGGAGGTCCCTAGGACCATCAAGGGAGAAGAGCAGAGAGCGGGACCCTACCCAGAGAAGCAGTGATGCCTGAAATGGAGCCAGAGACGATGACATGGAGCAATGGAGCAGCTGGAGACTTTAGATCCAGAGAGGGAGAGCGACTGTGTGCTGAAGACCTGGGGGGAAGGGGGAAGGATTGCATGGAGGGGATTGTAACCATGGCAATGAGATGATATACGATAGAATGAATGTAAAACTAATGTTCTCCCATGTAAACTATCACATAATTCATAATAAAACATTAAAAAAAAAAAAAAAAAGATTTACCACCTCGGAAACCCTGTCCAGGCACAACAACAACAACAACAACAACAACAACCCCCTTCCCAGTGGTTCATCAGGTATACAGGTGGACAGAGTTTCAGACTAAACTCCTTAATCCACAAGAAGGTAACTGTGGTGGAAAAACTCCATCCCACCTCACACTATACCTGAACATGCAATCAGGATGAAATAGGTCGGCTCTGTACTCTCACCCCCAACTCAAAGGCACTCCTACTCTTCTTATGTATCTATCTCTCTCTATGAAACTGATAGATGAGGAGAGCTAAATCCCTGTTTCTGTGAACACACCACAAAGGTATGGACTCTGTATTCTGTAGGATAGGCTTTGGGAACTTATATTCTCATGGCTTAGTATTACAGGGAAAAGAAGTCTTATCCTGAAGAATGAGAAAGAAGCTACTGGCTAAGGTGAAATTCCTGCTGTGATCGCCCCCCTTCATTGGGGCTGCTACCAAGGTTGCATCCTGTTCTGGAGGAGTTCTTATAAACCACCAGAGGAATAACAGGGAACAGTCTGGACACCAAGGAGAAGCAGTGAAATCCTATTCTAATAGCCATAACAAAGTGTTCCCTCAAGCTGCACTGAGGACCAGAGCTGAAGCTAGTGAGTCATGTCTCTCTGTACAGTTCTGGAAGAAACACAGAAAGTGTACAGATGCTCACCCTTAATTGATGTGTTGATCATTAACAGTGAGTGTCTAGACTTTAGAGGAGCGTGGTGGCTCTATACAATAATCACAGGACTTCAAACCACAAGGTTCTCAGTTCAAGCCCTCCAGTAACTCCTTGGGAGAAAAATGAGGCTTTCTGTTCCCACAATGATTTGAAGCCTCAGAAACCCTATACAAGGTCGCTATGAGTTGGAATCGACTCGATGGCACTTAACAACAACAACAACAACAATGTAGACTGTAAGAAGCACATGTTGTGCAATGGTTAAAGCACTTGGCCACTAACCATAGGTTGGCAGTTCAAACCCATCAACTGCTTTGTGAGAAAAGATGTGGCAGTTTGTGGCAGTTTGCTTCTGTAAAGATTTACCGACTAGGAAACCCTATAGAACAGTTCTATTCTGACCTAAGGGTCATTATGAGTCATAATCAACTCCAAAGTAGTGGGTTTGTGCATATAGACTTTGTGCTCAATAGGTAACTTGATTTGAGAAAACAATATTTGCCAGCAGCCTCTTGAATATTAAGGAGCTCTGGTAGCATTGTTGTTGTTATCAGGTGTCATTAAGTCGGAACCGATTCATAGCGACCCTATGCACAGCAGAATGAAACAATGTCCGATCCTGGGCCAACCTCACTACCGCTGCCACACTTGAGTCCATCAATGATGTCACCTGGCCAATCCATCTCGTTAGGGGTCTTCCTCTTTTTCTCTGACCCTCCACCTTACCCAGCATGACATCCTTCTCCAGTGACTGTTCCCTCTGGACAATATGTCCAAAGTATGAGAGACGAAGCCTAGCCATCTTGGCCTCCAAGGAGCACTCTGGCTGCACTTCTTCCAAAGCAGATCTATTGGTTCTTTTGGCAGTCCATGGCACTTTCAGTATTCTCCTCCAACACCACAACTCAAAGGCACTCTGGTAGCATAGTGGTTACGAATTGGGCTGCTAACCTCAGGGTCAGCAGTTCGAAACTACCAGCTGTTCCATGGGAGAAAGATGAGGCTTTCTGCTCCTGTAAAGATTTACAGACTTGGAAACCCTGTGCAGGGTTGCTATGAGTCAGAACCTACTTCACGGCACATAACCACCACCACCAAGTAGACCTGGGATAGGGTCGGAGGCAAAGTCAAGAGAACCGTTGGCATCCCTGCTACCCAGGCAAAGGAGAAATTATGGAAAGCCATGAAGTCCTAGGAGAATAAGTGAAGAGATGAGACAAAGATGCAGGAGAGGAAAGAAGGAAAGGACAAAGGGAGAGAGAAAACAAGCAAAGCATTTGTCAGAGGGTCTCCAATAAGGGCCTTGGACTTCATGGAGCTGCCATTCCCCTCTATACTAATCCCCCACCCACATTCACTGCACCTTTATTCTCTTTCCCTCTACCCTACTCTCCCCATACTCATTGTCAGGGTAACCAAACCCACACACTACAAACAGCAAGACATGTCAAATCCCTTTTTGCTTAAAAGCTAGCTGTCATCTACATTTTAGTGACTGACAAAGATGCCACATTGCAAGTGGATCTCTTTTGTTGCCAAATCTCTTGCTGCCATGCATGCCACTCAGCTCCCTTGGGTGATCTAGGAAGGCAGAGGGGTCCCTTTTTCAAGATTTTCCTCTGAGTAGATTATCTTTGGTAACCTCTTTTCTGTCCTTTCACCATCATCTTCCTTGTCCTGATTCTCTCTGTCCAGCCCCCTGACTCAAGACCCTTCTACCCACATTCCATTGTCCTAGTCCCTAAGGGACCTTCTGTCTCATCTGCTAAACAGCAAATGAACTCTCCTTAAAATGTGAGGTATGGTTAGTGGCTTAATGTGTCACTCTTACCATCTACAATTGTTACATAGTAAAACAGGTTAACCCAAAGGAATAGTTGCCAGATGGTAGAATTATAAACATAACTGTAGATAGAGAAATTTTGGCACAGTTGATTCTACTTCTGACAAAGGCTAATCTTGGAGGTGAGCATAGCACTATCAAGTCAAAAGGGGGATTTGCCAAATCTGTAGGGTTGCCCTGTGATTTTGTTGAGTTGGCTATGGACTCAGGGATGGGGATAGAGCTAGTGAAAGTAAGATTTACTTCCTACCCTATTGCCTGGAGTCCTGGTGGGGCGCTGTAGGATAAGTACTTGACTGCAAGGTTGATTTGAACAGTAAGGTCGGCGGCTCAAACTCACCAGCTGCTCCTCAGAGACTCTATACAGGGTCACTATGAGTCAGAACCAACTCGACAGTGCCTAACAATAATAAAAACCCTATTGCCCAAATTCTCAAGAGCTGTTATCTCCAGAAGTTCCAATGCCATGGTGTTTGATTAGCTGGCTAAATTGTTTGAAGCTACATTAACGAGGGTGCCAATGATAGAAAAGATAAGATTCTCTTGGGGCCATGTTTCCTCCCAAGATCTAGGCAAAACCCATGGTCATTTCCAAATTATGTTCTTGATTCAACTTGTTAAGTGCTTTCAAGTCACATCTGAGTCACCTAGCGATCCTGTATAAGGCTTCTGAGGACTGGCTGGTGATTTTGAACTGCCAACCCTGCTGAGTTAACAATTCATTGCTTATCCTAGAGTGCTACACCAGAACTCCAGAACTCACAGACTAGTTTGCCAAAATCAGATGATTTGTGGGATGATCAACATTAACAGAGATAGGAATAGAGTAAAAGTCTACACTAGTCCAGTGTGGTCTAGTCATGCTAGTTTGCCTCTGTATTTTGTAGCCCCATCTCCTGAGTATCTTGTTACACTAAGCTCTGATGCAGGCCTGAAAGGCAAGTGCATTACTTCTTCCAAGTGAGATGGCCAAGTTCCAAGTGCAGGAAGGAAGCAATCTTATCAGACCTCTGGCCCATTGATAAAACCACAGAAGGAAATCATTGAGTTTTAAATTGAGAAAGGGAAGTCTTAGATAAAACTAGGAATTGCCTGGGGAGTTTCCACTTTAAAGTCATTTTTTTTCCACATCAATAGAAAAGCTTTTTATCATAGCTAGGGTAATTTATTTGTGGTCTTAGAGCTCAAGTGCTGTCTGCCTGTTAAGAGATGTTTATAAGGTCTTCAGTAATGACTAGTCCCTCCCACCCACCCCCAAAATAGCCATTCTTTACTCCATCCCACTTCCTTTCATAGGTTCATCAGGTCTTTTCTTAGAGGCTCAGGATTCTTCTTTCAGACATTGTCTGAGGCTTCTTTGTATTGCATTTAGTTTTCATAATAGAAGAAACTGCTAGTTGAAGCAAGGAGACTGCCTGGACCACATATCAAAAGAAATTATGGGATTGCTTTCATTGTAGATATTTTAATGAAGAGTTGTCTACTTATCTGAGTTCTTATGAAATACTAGGGTAAGTTAAAAAAAAAAGTGTTGCTACAAAATAATAGAAACTTTTATTAAACAAAGATATCAAAATGTGAAGCTAGTATTTCTTGACATATTCTCCAAGTCTATACACTTCTGACAGTAGGTGTTTCCATCTCTCTAAAGGAGCTCTGGTAGCATAGTGGTTATGAATCAGGCTGCAAACCTTAAGGTCAGCAGTTCGAAACTATCAGCTGTTCCGCAGGAGAAACATGAGGCTTTCTGCTCCAGTAAAGATTTACAGCCTCAGAAACCCTGTACAGGGTCGCTGTGAGTCAGAACCCAACTCCACCGCACACCACCACCACCAATGCTGTTGCAAAGAATTCTGAACTCTTTGATTTGTTGTTTTTGTAAGTGTTGCCAAACTGAAGCAAGGGTTTTGCCGCCTGTCACTGTAGTCAATCACAGAGACCAGGAGAGATCCAATCCAAGCTTTATTAACAGAAAGCCAGCAGTCTGGAGAACGGAGAGAATAATTTCTCAAGACCGTCCAGTCCATTATGAAAGGCAAACATATTATATAGGGTAAGTTACATTTAGATATACACTTAATCTAAACATCAAAATAGCATTCTTTGGGAAAAGGAAACCATAAATCAATAAACTTCCTCATACATTTCACCTTTAGGGTCTCAGCTGCTTAATTCCTGAGATAACCATCTGGGTGGGTTTCAGCATGTCCTATTCTCCTTGTCCTGAAGTCCAAGGCACATTGAAGGAATTGGCAAAGAACAAGGCACCAGGAATTGATGGAATCAAAATGGAAACCTTTCAAGAAAGTGAGGCAGCACAGGAGGCACTCATCGTCTCTGCCAAGAAATTTGGGAGACAACTATCTGGCCGACTGATTGGAAGAGATCCGTATTTGTGCCCATTCCAAAGAGAGGGGACCCAATGGAACGTGGAAATCATCGGGCAATCTCTTTGATATCCCATGCAAGTAAAGTTTTACTGAATGTAATACAGAAACGGTTGCAAGCATACGTTGACAGAGAACTTCCAAAGGTTCAAGCCGGATTCAGAAGAGGCCGTGGAACGAGGGATATCATTGCTGATGTCTAATGAATCTTGGCTGAAAGCAGAGAATATCAGAAAGAGGTTTACTTGTGCTTTGTTGACTATGCAAAGACTTTCGATTGTGTGGATCACGACAAGCTATGGACAACATTGCGAAGTATGAGTGTTCTAGAACACTTAATTGTGCTCATGAGGAATCTGTACCTGGACCAAGAGGCAGTTGTTCAAACAGAACATTGAAGCATTGAATGATTTAAAATGAAGAAAGGTGTACGACAAGGCTGTATTCTTTCACCATACTTATTCAACCTGTATGCTGAGCAAATAATCTGAGTTGTTGTTGTCGTTAGGTGCCATTGATTTGATACCGAACCATAGTGACCTTATGTACTACAGCAGAATACTGTTGCAACACTTGAGTCCATCGATGCTGCCACTTGGCCAATCCATCTCATTGGGGGTCTTCCTCTTTTTCTCTGACCCTCCACCTTACCAAACATGATATC
>NW_006408677.1:461806-472027 GCF_000296735.1 Chrysochloris asiatica | reverse complement strand
ATTGTCAGGAGGGACCAGTCGCTGGAGAAGGATATCATGTTTGGTAAGGTGGAGGGTCAGAGAAAAAGAGGAAGACCCCCAACGAGATGAATTGGCCAGGTGGCAGCATCGATGGACTCAAGTGTGGCAACAGTAGTGAGGTTGGCCCAGGATCATGCAGTGTTTCGTTCTGCTGTGCATAAGGTCGCTATGGCTTGGTACCGACTCGATGGCACCTAACAACAACAACAATTCTTCTTGTCCTGTTCTCCTTCTAGGACCATAAGGTCCTCTTAGCTAATTTATAAACTTCTTCATTTGCAGGGCCCTCATTTGAAACTTAATGACTAAACAGACTCCATTTTGTTTTAGTCATTAGTGCCATCAAATTGGTTCCAACTCATAGCAACCCTGTATAGAGTTTCCAAGGTGCAGCTCATGGGTTTGAACTGCCGACCTTGTGGTTCACAGCCCAGTTGCTGAACCTACAGCACCACACCAGGAGATCAGGCATTCTTCCATCCAAGTACTAACCATGCCTGACTCTGATTAGCTTCCAAGATCAGATGAGATCAGGTACATTCAGGGTGGTATGGCCGTAGATTGATTTCCACCATATCCAAATGGAAGTTTTTGCATTCTCAGGAGACTCAGATATTGTTCCTTTGCAATGTTCTTTGAGTTTGGGAACAAAAAAGAGTCTAAAGGGGCAGGATCAGGGCTGTAGGGTGGTTTCTCAGTGAAATTCTCCTATGAGTCCTGGTGTGGTGCTGTGGGTTAATGCGCCAGACTGCAAAGCCATTTGAACTGCAAGGTCAGTGGTTCAAGCTCTCCAGCTGCTCCTTGGAAACACTATACAAGGTCGCTATGGGTCGGAACCGACTTGATGGCACTTAACAACAGCAATAAGTCCTTGTTTCTCAAAGAATGAACAGGAACATGGTTGTGACGGGAAAAAAATCATTAATGCAACTTTACTGGTCTGTTTCTCAGCCACACAGTTTTCTATTTTCTTAAAAGTTATTTATAATAAGACCTAGTTATTATCCTGTGACCTTCAAAAAAGTCTATCAAGATCGCCCCTGTGGAGTCCCCCAAAACAGTCATCATAACTTTTTGAGCTGACCTCTCTACCTTGAATTTAACTGGCCCAGCAGATCCCTTTTGAAGCCATGGTTTTGATTAGACCCTTTTTTATGAAGGCACCCTAATGAGATTGAGAGAACTTGTCTGTAACCATCCACTGATCACAGAGACATGTTTAAACACCTTTTGTTTGGAATAAACACATGCATGCATGAACTGGATGCTGGTAGCAACACTTTTTTACTTGTCATTGTATATTCCTCCTCTTCAAGGTCTACTGGGCTACTAACCTCAAGGTCAGCAGTTCAAACCCACCTGCTGCTCCCTGGTAGAAAGATAAGGCTTTCTGTTCCCGTAAAGATTTACAGTCTCAGAACCCCCTAGAGTCACTATGAGTCCAAATCAACTCGATAACAGTGGGTGGCTCCCAATTCTAGACTTTGAGAATTATATGTGGGCATGGGGGTAGTTATTTGTTTCTTTGCTTTTTTTCTTCATAGAAAATTTTGATTATCTTTTTTTTTTTTTAAACAAAACAAAACATTTTATTGTGAATTAAGAGAAAGTTTACAAAGCATATTTTCAGTTTTACATTCAACAAACCATACACTTTGTTTCATTTCAATGATTACAATCCCTTCCATGGATCACCGTTGTTGTTAAGTGCCGTCGAGTCGGTTCCGACCCATAGCGACCCTGTACAGGGTTTCCGAGGGTGTAAATCTTTACGGGAGTAGAAAGCCTCATCTTTCTCCCGCGGAGCGGCTGGTAGTTTCGAACCGCTGACCTTAAGGTTCGCAGCCCGATTCGTAGCCACTACGCTACCAGAGCTCCTTCCATGGATCACCAGTTAACATTATTTTTACCTCTGGTGCTGTAGGATAAGCACTTGAATTGCAAGGTCAGTGATTCAAATCCACCAGCTGCTCCTCAGAAACCATGTACAGGGTCGCTATGAGTCAGAACTGACTCAAAAGCAGTAAACAGCAACAAAAACTACATTTCCTTTAGTTCTTCCACTCCTCCTTATTTCCTCCACTACCTTCATCCTCCTTCTGCCAACCTCCCTCTTGTTGGATATTGCCTACCCCATGACCCAAGTTAACACATGTCTGTGTGGTGCTGTGGGTTAATGTGCTGGACTGCAAGGTCAGTTTGAATCGCAAGATTGGCAGTTCAAGTTCACCTGCCACTCCTGAGAAACTCTATACAGGGTTGCTATGAGTCGGAACTGACTCGACAGCACTAAACAACAGCACACTCTACCCAGTGACTAATTCTCCATTCCCTTCCACCCCTAATAACCATCACAGAAGGTTTCTTTTCGCATGAAAACTTTTTCTTAATGATTTCAATAGTGGTCTTATATAATATTTGTCCTTTTGTGTTTGACTAATTTCATTCAGTATAATGTCCTCCAGGTTCATACGTTTTATGGAATGTTTCAAAGACTGTTATTCTTTAACTTTGTGTATGCCATTGTATGTATGTACCAAAGTTTGTCTAAACGGTTTTCTGTTGATGGGCATTTAGATTATCTCCATCTCTTTGTTGTTGTGAACAGTGCTGCAATGAACTTGGTGTTCATATATCTGTTTGTATCACAGCTCCTATTTCTTTAGGATATATACCAAGTAGAGGGGTTGCTGGGTCATACAGTATTTCTATTTCCAACATTTTGAGAAAACACCATACCATTTTCCACAGTGGTTGCACCATTTTACAGTCCCACCAGCAATCTAGGAAGGTCCCACCCAGTTTCCTCATACCCTTGCCAGCATTTTTCTGTTTATTTGAACTTTGCTATTAATGCTGGTATAAGATGATAACTCATTGTTGGGGTTCAGGCCCAGAAAAGCTGAGTACCTAGCTGCCAAGAGATAGGGAAGAAAAAAACACAAACAGTAATCAATCTGAGAGATATTAGTTTATTAAAGAAAATAAAATAAAAGAGATGGTTTGATGACAGGGAACTTACTGACAAAGGACGTAAAAAACACCTGTTTCTAGAGGCAGCCATCTGGACAATGAAGGTTTTTTCATGAGATGGGTGTGGGCTAGGGTCTTTTTATATCATGGGGTATATATATACAAGCTTCACATGTGTCAGGGTAGTTAAGGGTGGTATGTGGAACAAGGAAAAGGTAGGAAAATCACAAGGTGCAGGCTGTTGGCTCCTTCTGAGTATGGTGGTGGTGGTGGTTATGTGCTGTGGAGTCTGTTCTGAGTCATAATGACCCTGTATAGGGTGTCCAAGGCTGTAAATCTTTACAGCGTATGCATAACTGAAGCATGAGAACAAGGAGCTTTGGTATGCATAGTAGGAGAAGGGGACCATTAGCTCTTTCCTAGATAGTGGGAGAAGTCCTGGTGTGGCGCTGTGGGCTAATGCGCCAGATTGCAAAGCTGTTTGAACTGCAAGGTTGTTGGTTCAAGCTCACCAGCTGCTCCTTGGGAACCCTATACAGGGTCGCTATGGGTCGGAACTGACTGGACGGCACATAAAAACAAGAGAGTGGGAACAAGGGGAAGAGATAGGAGATATGGTTTAAGTTGGCATTGTTGTTTTGTGCTGTTGAGTCAGTTCTGACTCATAGCAACTCTGTACAAAGTTTCCAAGGAGTGGCTAGTGGGTTTGAACTGTTGACCTTGTGGTTAGCAGTCCAGTGCTTGTCCTATAGTGCCACATGTTAGTGTGATCATTTGGGAGTGTTCAGTTTGTGTTTCTACACTCCACTCCAACACCCCTCAATGGCCCTTAAAATCTTACCACTAGTCTTCCATACAATCCCTTGGACCTGGGCATTGGAGAATTGTAACCAAAGCCAACAGCAACAATGTATACTACACCAAAGTACTATTCCTAAGCACAGTATTTCCATAATTTATCCAAGTATATATTGCCATATGGAGGGTAAAGAACCAATCAAGGTAGAAAATGGGTCTACTGACTGACAACTGTTGGATAGTAAAAATGTGGTCCTTCATCTGTTGCAGAGCCACAGAGATGTTGTAGTGATAGTCAGGTATGTATACACAGCATTCTGTATGAAGGAGAGCACAAGTGCCTCCCTGGGAGAGTGTCAGAATGTCCAGAGTCATGGGGTTCTGCAACACTACCTTATCCATCTGTCTCAGCTGGCAACAAGGTGAGAGCCTGGTGGATTTCATTTAATGCCTCCGCTTTATGCTTTACCACTCCACATCAATAGATGCAGCCCTAGGAACCAATGCTGCAAGGGGGTAAAACCACCAGGAGGTGCATTTGGCCCAATGATATCTGCTGTACACTGTGTCCCAGTTATTGGGTTTAATGGGCAGGCATTTGTAAATGGTGTTAGGGATATAGGGTATTCCCCACGTGCATCTGCCTGTCCAATTGTAGGATTGTTGTTGTTGTCAAGTGCCGTCGAGTCGGTTCCGACCCATAGCGACCCTGAACAGGGTTTCTGAAGCTGTAAATCTTTACGGGAACAGAAAGCCTCCTCTTTCTCCCATGGAGCAGCTGGTAGTTTCGAACTGCTGACCTTACGGTTCGCAGCCCGATTCAAAACCACTACGCTACCAGAGCTCCTTATAGGTAGGGCCATCCATGGAATCCACATGCCTAGAGCCAGCCCCCCAAGGTGAGAGAAAGGCTCCAATCTTAGCATTGCCCTGTGCACCCAACTACAAAGAAGAGTTCATTGAAATGTCTTAGCGGCATGCTTGCTGTGGGAGCCAACCCATACTATGGCTGTTATTTTCAAGGGCTCCCTACACACCAGGAGGCCTTATAGTTTAGTCGCATATATTGCTGACAACCACCCCAGGCAGTCCAATATAGCACAGCCCTGAAGACATGTAACTGTAGCTTGCTCACTTATCAAACAGAACACCTGGGAGTGGGTATACACTCAGGAAGGAAGTTGCACAGAACACTTAGCTTAAACGTTGTGAAGTAACATGCACACTGTCTGTACCACTCTGTCAAGCAGACCCAGACGCTGGTGTTGACAGGTGCAATTCTCCATGGCATGCCAACAGTGGAGGAGCATACACCCAACAGTATGACAGATTCCTCACATCTGCAGTCATGGTGTCCAAACTCTAAGGACTGAATGACAGAGAAGTGAGAGGTACCAACATAAATGTCAAGTTTTTGGTGGCATAGGATGGAACCAAGGTGACACCTGTATGCCTACATTTAGCCCTATCCCCTAAGGGGCCAACAAGTAAACCATTGGGGGCTAATTTACCATTTCCAGGGAAGCAGAGCAGTGGAGCTTCCTCGCCTAGGTCCTACGGCAAAAACAACAAGAGATTAGTAGAGCTTCCAGGTACCAACAAAGGGCAGTTGTAGGTGGTGGATATCTGGACCTTCCTGGCCCTCTGTGGTACCCGGATTAGTAACTGATATGTACTGGGTCAAGTCTGTCGCTTATATTCATTGACACACTGTAGAGCATCACTTGGTCCATTGCTGTAAGGAGTGTGTGTCATACCATAGAGTTTGCTTCAAATTCCATTCATTCACTCTACCAGTCTGGTTGCAGTAGGGATACATGGGAGAAGAAAATGCCACACAATGCCTAGGCCACCTGCTCATTCCTGGACGTCGTGCCCTGGTTTTTGATGTAGCCACTTGGCCACTTACACTGCAGGTGCCTGGTGTATGGCATGCAGCTGGGACAGTTCATCAGCTTGAGAGTTCTCCGGTGGAGTAAGAGAGGGCTATGAGCCAACACGTGAAAAACAACAATGTCCATGCCCTACGTTTGGGCCCAAATGTCCTTCCACATCTCCATTCCCCAGAGGGCTCGTTGGTTCACTAGCCACTTTTTCTCTGTCCACTGTGTTAGCCATGTCAGCCCTTTATACATCATCCAGCTTTCCGTGCTCAGGACTCTGGTGCTGGGCTCATACATCAACACCATCCAAGCAGCTCTCAACTCAGCCCACTGGTTACTCTGCCCTGTGCCCTGGTCAATCCATATGCCTTCTGTGACTGCTTGTATCACCATGGCAGTCCACCATGGGGGGGTTACCTTGGGCTAAGTCGTTTGTGTACCAGGCTTCCTTGGGAATTTGCCCCATGCCCTTTCATATGTGACTCTCCCGTGGGGGCGTTTCCATTGTGGGTGACTGGTGCTATCCATCTGTGACATAGATAACCCATCCAAGAATCTGGTGCAATTCCACACTCAAGGTGCTGGTCAAGAGGACACTTCTGTGTTGCAAATATGCATGCCATTTGAGCAATGTGCTAAAGTGGACCACCCCCAATTAGGGCTTAGCACAGTCCTTTACCCACCCCTGTATGGGGTAGTATATTTGTACTATTACAGGGGTCCCTTTTGTGATGTCTTCTACAAGCTGTAAGCTGTTGTACACTGAACACAGTTGCTTTTCTAAAGGGCTGTATTGGGTTTCTGAACCTTTACATAGCTGAGACCAAAATTCTAAGGGAGTCTGTCAATCCTTTTGCCATTGCCACGGCCCCAGCCATACCCTCTGGGTAACTGGCCGCATCCAATTCACACTCTTGTCCTACAGCTATGGTTCCAGGAGTCTGCACCTGCTTTACTGCTACTTTAGCCTCATTAAAGGACTGCTCTACCTCAGGAGTACAGTCCCAAATACTTCCTTTGTTTACTAGTTGGTACAGGGGGCACAAAATCTGTGCTAGATGGGGAATAAAATGCCTTCAAAACCCCAGCATCCCCAGGATTGCTTACAATTCCTTTACTTTGGTAGGGCAGGGGTATGCTTTAACTTTGTCAATTTCCTTGGAGACCACCGTTTGTCTTGCTGGACTATATACACAACATCCAAGAATTTGACAGATGGTCCAGGGCCCTGTAGTTGGGCATCATTAATGGCACATCCTTGTGAGCTTATGTGTGCAACCAATTATGGTGCTACTTGTTGGAGTAAGGAGAGAACATCACAGGTTACCATAACACCATTAGTACAATGGAACATGGCAACACCCAGGGGCTTGGCTCACTTGGTCCTGAGCCAATCAAGGTGCATTCAGTCCCAGTGTCTAGTAATACTGACACAATTTATTTGTTCTTGGGAGATCAATGGATGGTTAGCGCTACATGTGGCCTCCTGCATTCCCACAGCCCAGACATTCTGGTGGTGAACCTTTTCAATTTCACTCAGGTCTGCTACATACAGCTTGAGCAACCCCAGACACTGGCTATCCTACCATAGGGCTCAGTATGGATGCCAGGGTTTCATAATATTGGTTAGAAGTCAATTTTAAAATGGCATCCTTCATTCAGCTTGTGAGCAGCTCATTATCTGGGCTCTGATAATATTCTCTGTATACGGAGTGCTTCATCCCAAATTCCCTAATCACTTCCTGAAGTTTCTTCATCACTGGCTAGCGTATTGTGGGAAGCTGTAATGACTCCCTCATTGGGCAAGGCTGCCCTGCAGACTGCAATCACCCACACCAAGGAGCTACACTACCTGTTTCTCATTACAGCGTAAAGGTGCTGTCTCAATGCAGGATGGGTAGTGACAGAAGCCATTTTAGACATAAGGAGCTCTGGTAGCAGCATAGTGGTTACGAATCCGGCTGCAAACCGCAAGGTCAGCAGTTTGAAACTACCAGCCGTTCCGCGGGAGAAAGATGAGGCTGTCTGCTCCCGTAAAGATGTACAGACTCAGAAACCCTGTACAGGGTCGCTAAGAGTTGGAACCGACTCTACGGCACATAACCACCACCAACCAAGGGCCTGTGAGGACTATTCCATCCGTCCCTGTGTTCCACATGCGGAGGAGTCAAGCAGTCACAGACTCTTTCCCTTTCTGTCTGTACCGAGTTGCCAGTTCTACTAACTCAGTGGCCATGCAGTCCCTTGTTGTCACGAGCTGCCAGTGTTTGGGGGCAGGCAGATCAGAAAGATCCACGCCGGTTGGGCGGGGCTGATCGGTTTTAATTTGAGTAATCATAACCGGTCTACCCTCAATATGGGGGACCTCTATCTCTTCTTCCCAGTTCTCCTCTTCTGACTCAGTTGAGGACTCCAGTGGGTCCCATCGCTCAAGAGTCCCAATCCGCTTTCATAATTACTGCTCACACACTTTGTTGTGGTAAGCATCGTCCTTTCACTTTAGTCACACGGCATAGTAGAGTCTCCAAAGGCGGAATCAGACATTTTGAGATGGTGGTGGTTAGAACTTCCGTGGTACTAGCCTGCCTATGGAATCTCTTGTGAGAAAAGCAGCTCATCCTTCAATCTCTGTGCTTCTGTCAGTGAAGCCATCTCCGCTTCTCTAGTGGCACGGATAGCGCAGAAGAGGGACGAGGCTACTGAATTGACCAGTACTCTCCTGTCTTTCTTAGCCTTTTAAGCCCCAATTCCTTGTGGGAGTGCTATCAATCTCTGAGGGGTTTTCAGAGCGTCCTCTTAATTACATGCTGGTCCTCACGTCTCTAGCAACTGTGTTAAAGGACTAAACATGGAGCAAAATGTAGTTCTGGGCAATTTCAGTCTCTGTTTATCTTGAGGTTATTTACTAGTCCAGTTTGAAGATTTTTGTCTTCTTTACATTGATGTGCAACCAATACAGAAAGAAGCCTGTGGTCTTTGCTTTTCATAAGTATTTCAAGTCCACTTCGCTTTCAGCAGCAAGGTTGTATCATCTGCGTATCCCAAGTTGTTAATGCATAACTAAAGCCATAAGAACGGAGTCCTGGTGTGGCGCTGTGGGCTAATGCATCAGACTGCAAAGCCGTTTGAACTGCAAGGTCGGCGGTTCAAGCTCACCACCTGCTCCTTATACAGGGTCGCTGTGGGTCGGAACCGACTTCACGGCACTTAACAACAATAAAGCATAAGACCAAGGAGTTTTGGGTATGCATAGCAAGAGAATGGGGCTGTCTGCTTCTTCATAGATAACAGGAGCAGGGGGAAGGGATAGAAGATTTAGTTTTGAGTTGACATTAGTGTGGTCATTTTGGAGCATTCGGTTTTTGTCTCTACACTCCTTGTTGTTTTGATTTGCATCTCTAATGGCTACTGATCATAAGCATTTCCTCCTGGGATTTTTGGCAGTGTGAATGTTGTGTGTGTGTGTGTGTGTGTGTGTGTGTGTGTGTGTGAAGTGTCTGCTCTTGTCCTCTGTCCATTTTCTAATTGGAGTATTTGTCCTCTTCTTGTTGAGGTGTTTGAGTTTTCTAAAAATTTTAGAGCGTACTCCCTTTTCTGAAATGTCATTGCTAAAGAGAATTATCCCAGTCCGTGGATTCTCTTTTTACTATTTTGGTGAACACTTTCGATACACCTAAGTGTCTAATTTTAAGTCATTTATTTTGTCTTCTCCTGTTTGTGTGTTTTCAGGTTTTTGATAAAGTTTTTACTTAATATACAGATATGGTATATTTATACCATATATCAGAGCCGCTGATTTTGTCCTGCAGTCCTGGTGTAGAGCTGCAGAATAAGCACTGGAATGCTAGCCACAAGGTCAGTGGTTCAAACCAAGTAGCCACTCTTCTGAAACCCTATACAGGGTCGCTATGTGTCGGAATTGACTCAAAGGCACTTAACAACAACAACAACAAGTTTGTCCTTTGTTTACATTGATGATTTTTATAGTTCTATGTTTTACATGTAGGTCTTAAATCCACTGCTGGTACAGTTGAGTTCATTTTTGTATATGGTTGGCGACATAAGTCTTGTTTCATTCTTCTGCAAACTGGAACAGGGTCTCCAGTTGGGCTAATACCATGTGTTGAAGCGACTACTTCCCAGTTTAATGTGTTTTGGTCCTTTGTTAAAGATCAACTGAGTGTAGGTGGATGGATTTATTTCTGAGATCCCCATTCTGTTACATTAATCTATGTGTCTTTCGTTGTATTAGTACCCGGCTGTTTTGACTACTGTTGTTGTGCAGTAGGTTTAAAGATCAGGAAGTGAGAGGCCTACTGATTTGTTCTTCTTTTTTAAGTAATGCTTTGCTTATCCAAGGTCTTTTTCCTTTCCACTTATAGTCAGTGATTACTTTTCCCATCTCTTTAGAGAATTATGTTGAAATCTGAATTTAGATTGCATTGTACCTATAGGTCACTTTAGTATATGTTGTCATTTTCACCATGTTGTTCTTGTTGTCAGGTGCCATCGAGTCGGAACCGACTCATAGCGACCCCATGCACAG
>NW_006408677.1:441708-458602 GCF_000296735.1 Chrysochloris asiatica | reverse complement strand
CTATACTGTCTCTTTAAATTTCAATGTCAATCTTGATATAATCCTGATATAATCAAGATACAATCAAGATGTTCTCTCCTAATCCTATCAATCCTGGTGCAATCAAGGATTTCTAATCCATAAGTATGGTATATTCTTCCATTTCTGTTGGTCTTTTTTAGTTTCTTGTAGTAGTGTTTTGTAGTGTTCTTTGTATAGGTCCTTTGTTTCTTTGGTTAGCTTTATTCCTAAGCATTTCATCTTTTGGGTGGCTATTGTAAACGGTATTTTTCCTGGTTTCCTTTGCTGAGTTCTGTTTGTTAAATAAATCCAGCTGATTATTTTATGTTGATCTTGTACCCTGTCACTTTGCTGAATGTTTCAATGAGTTCCAATAATTTTCTTGCTGAGTCTTTGAGATTTTCTAAGAATCGGATCACATCATCTGCAAGTAGAGTTTAGTTTTACTTCTTCTTTGACAAATTGGATACCTTTCTTGACTTACAGCTCTAAGATTTTCAGCACAATATTGAATAGGAGTGGTGATAAAGGGAATCCTTGTCTGGTTCCTGTTTGCAAAGGGAATGTTTTCAGTTTCTCTCCATTGAGAGTGATGTTTACTGTTGGTTTCGTATGTATGCCCTTAACTGTATTGAGGAATTTCCCTTCTATTCCTATTTTGTTGAGTGTTTTAATCAAGAATGGGTGTTGGATTTTGTCAAATGCCTTTTCTGCATTGATTGATATGATCATGTGATTATTTCCGTTTGCTTTATTTATGTGGTGGATTATGCTGATTGTTTTTCTACTATTGAGTCATCTTTCTATAGCTGGTATGAATAATACTTGAAAATGATATATTAGTTTTTGTCATGTTGTTGGATTACATTGGCTAGGATTTTGTTGAGAATTTTTTCATCTATTTTCATGAGGCTATTGCTCTGTAATTTTCATTTTTAGTGATGTCTTTGTGTGGTTTTGATATCAGAGTTATGCTTGCTTCATAAAATAAATTTGCAGCTTTCCATCCTTTTCTTAGTTCTGAAATAGTTTGACTAGAATTTGGTGATGTTTGGTAGAATTCATCAGTAAAACCATTTGGGCCTGGACTTTTTTTTTTTCTGTTGGGAGTTTTTAATGAGTCAATCAATTTCTTCTTCTGTTATAGGTTCCTACAAGTTTTCTACTTCAATCTCTTTTAGTTTAGCTAAGTAGTGTGTTTCTAAAAATTTGACCATTGCTTCTAGATTTTCATTTTTGTTGGAGTACATTTCTTAGTAATAGTATTAGTATCTTTTTTTAAAATTTCAGCTGGATCTGTTGTGAAGTTATCCATATAATATCTTATTTGTATATGTGTATCTTTTCTTTTTGTTAGATTTGCCAGTGGTTTATCAATTTTGCTAATCCTTTCAAAGATTACTTCTTGTCTTGTTGATTCTTTTGGTTGTATTTCTGTTTTATGTTTCACTTATTTCTGTTCTAACCTTTCATAGCGTAGTGGTTACGAATCGGGCTGCAAACCTTAAGATCAGCACTTCGAAAATACCAGCTGTTCCGCGGGAGAAAGATGAGGCTTTCTGCTCCCGTAAAGATTTACAGCCTCAGAAACCCTATACAGGGTCGCTATGAGTTGGAACGGACTCCACGGCACATAACAACAACAACAACAACAGCCTTTATTATTGGAGTCTTGTTGAGGTCTGTAGGATAAGCACTGGACTGCTAATCACAAAGTTGATAGTTCAAACCTACCAGCTACAGTTGGAAATCCTACATGAGGTCACTATGAGTTGGAACTTGGTGTTTATGTGCCGTGGAGTCAATTCCAACTCATAGCGACCCTGTACAGGGTTTCTGAGGCTGTGAATCTTTACAGGAGTAGAAAGCCTCATCTTTCTCGTGCAGAACAGCTGGTAGTTTTGAACTGATGACCTTAAGGTTTGCAGCCCGATTCATAACCACTATGCTACCAGAGTGGAAATCTACATAAGGTCACTATGAGTTGGAACTTACTCAACTGTATAATGACAACAACCACCTTTATGATTTCTCTACTACTAGTAGCTGTGGCTTCTTTTGTTGTTCTTTTACTAAGTGTTGGAGATGTTGGGTTAGGGTGTTGATTGCATTTTTTTTCTTCTTTTTGGGTGTGCGCTTTTGTTGCTGTAAATTGCCCTCTGAGTACTGCTTCTGGTGTGTCTCCAGGTTTTTGTATGTTGTGTTTTCATTCTCATTTGATTTGAGGAACTTTTTTATTTCATTTTTTTATTTCTTTCATTATTCAGAAGTTTTAAAGCAGGGTGTTATTCAATTTCCATGTATTTTATTTTATTTTTCCTTTATCTTCCTATTGATTTACAATTTTATAGCGTTGTGATCAGAGAAGATGCTTTGCAGCATTTTGATTTTTTAAAATTTATTGAGGTTGGCTTTGTGGCCTCCAATGTAGTCTATTCTGGAGAATGTTTTTTATGCACTATAAAAGAATGTGTATTAAGCTATTGTGTTGAGTGCTCTGTATATGTCTATGAGGTCAATTTTCCTGATTGTGCTATTTAGTTTTTCTGTGTCTTTGCTGAGTTTCTTTCTAGTTCATCTAAAATGGTATATTTAGATCTCTTGCTATTTCTTCTTTACATTCTATTAGAGATAACAGAATTCTATTTGAGTTTGATTTATATATTTTGTGGCTCTTTCATTGGGAGCATAGATATTTATTATTTTTATGTGCTCTTACTCAATTGCCCCTTTAATCATGATATAATGCCCTTCTTTTTTTTTTTTTTTTTTATGCTGGTTTTTGCCTTAAAGTTTATCTTATAAGAAATGAATATTACAACCATTGTTCATTTTTGGATGCCATTAGCATGATATATATTTTCTATCCTGTGAGTTTTAGTTTATTTTTGTCTTTGTGTGTAAGGTGTGTCTCTTGTAGATAGTATATTGAAGGGTCCTGTTTTCTTATCCATTCTGCTACTCTCTGTTGACCAGTGCATTTAATCTAATTATATCCAGTGTAAATATCACTAGGTATAAATTGATTGCTGTCATTTTACTGTATGTGTGTGTGCTGCTGCTGCTGTTTTTGTTACACCTAATTTTCTGTGCTGAATTCATTGTTTTTGGTTCTGTTTTCATTGTCTTCATTGCTGTGGTTTTATTGTTTCCTTAATCTTTCTGATTTTCCTCATTATTATTTTGATGTGTAGGTTTATTAATTTTCTTTGTGCATACCCAATGATTTATTAATTTCTTCCCCAGTTTAAAACAGTATGTTTTATATTGAAATCTACTTGACTTCCTTGCCATTTGGATCTTCTGTATCTACAGTAGTACCTCTTCTTGCTTTGCAGGTGTTTTTCTTGCTTTCCTTGATCTTTCACTTAACCTGTTAAAGGTACCTAAATATCATTCTTTTGAATTCTTTCTCAGATAATTATATTACCTTTTCTTCCTCATAAACTTTTTCTGTCTCTGCATCTTGCACACTTGTTAGAGCTACCCTGTCTTGTTTCTTCATGTGAAATGAAATTGTCTGTTGTCTCTAAGACATTGTGGTGTCATTGTCTTTGTACTTATTTGATGTTTATATGTTGATGTGTTCTTAGGGTGTCACCAACTGCTTCCTCGTTAGAATGATTAGAGAATGGAAGCATGTGTACAGCTCTCTATTCTCCATTTGCTCAGCTCCAATTAGGGTGGGTTTGGCTTGCACTTCCTGATTTTTATTGTTGATCAGGTGGTATGGGAGTTGGTATTTGCTCTTGTCCAGTGGGTGGAGCTTCAGAAGGAACAGTTATGTCTGGGCTCTGTGGGCACAGTTTCTGAGGAAATGCACATATACAACACAACAAAAAAATAAGCTAATAATAGTGAAAAAAGAAAATAGGCAGCAACAAGGAAAAATGAGTATAATAACTAAAAGAATTTTTAAAAGATGAATAAGAAAATATATCTATAGAAAAGAAAAAGAAGAAAAGCACTAAATAAAACCAAGGGAAAGGGAGATGAAAAGAGAATCTAGAGTGTAGTAAAAGAAAAAATCAAGAAGAAGAAGAAAAAGGAGAAGAAGGGGGAGAGAAACAGATAAAAAGAAGAAAAAAATGAAAGTGGATATTGAAAGGATGACAAGCAAGGGAAGGGAAAGAGAGGACGACAAAGAAGAAGAAGAAGAAGAAGAAGAAGAAGAAGAAGAAGAAGAAGAAGAAGAAGAAGAAGAAGAAGAAGAAGAAAGAATAAATCAACAAAAACCAGTGAATGAAAGAAAAAGAAATAACTCTATGCAGGTTCTGGGCACACAGAGGAGAAAACTCTGGAGTACTTCTGACAGCCAAGGAGCTCATGAGATGAGTGCGGGAAGGATGGGATGACAGGGTTCTCAACCCTAGATGGAGTTCCTATATGTCTAAGTGTTGTCTATGTTCTGGGCATCTTTTCTGGAATCAGTTTGTGTAGGCCCTTAAGAAAGGGCTTTAAGATTCAATGTTTGTCAGGACTAGAGGACAGTTAGGAACAGGGTAGCCAACCACAAGGGCTACTGCTAATCCAGAGCTGAGCTCATGGTTCTGTAGGCTCTGTATGTCTGGAGCAGAGCCTGCCCAAATACAGATGCCAAAGTGGTACAGTTAGTGCCCACTTCACTCTGGCATGGCTCACAACTGCATGGCTCTTGACTCCGAGCAAGGGTTGCTCTAGGGGTGTACAAGGCTGAGGTCTGGTCTCACCTCCAGACACCAAGGAAGCGTGGGGAACAAGAAAAAAATTGCACCACTCCTATCACCAATTTCCAGCATGAATCTGAGCCACTAGGTCTCTGTCTCCAAAGCTGCTTGCAACAGTTCAAGATGGCCATGTCACATCTGGCTGGCAGACTGTTCACCCGTCTCCTTCTTCTGCTCAGCTTGTCATGCTAGTAAGTATTCAATCCACTTCTCTAACCTTTCTTCTAAAGCTTAGGGTTCCAGGATTATCATCTATGTCAGTTTCATTTGGTTTCTAATATCTTTGTTGTAGAATGTCTGTGTAGTGTGTCTACCTAGTCTGTCATCTTGCATGAAGTTTGTTTCCTTGTTTTGTATTCAGTAGTGTATTCTTCAGTCAAATTCAGGAAGTAACCAGATACACTAAGGAGACTGGTTAGGGGTAGAAGATGAGGTAAGTATACAAATGAACATTGAGGTCATTGAGACTTTCAGACAGAAGCACAATTTGAAGAGAACTTTTGTGCTGAGCAAGGATTGTTAGCGTTCTTCATTAACTTAAAGTCATAAATTAAATTTCTAGGGAGCAGTGGTCTAAAGACATTTTGTGAGTTAAGAAAGAGTGTTGTTAAGTACCATGGAGTCGGTTCCAACTCATAGTGACCCTGTACAGGGTTTCCGAGGCTGTAAATCTTGACGGGAGCAGAACGCCTCATCTTTCTCCTGCAGAACCGCTGAGAGTTTCGAACTGCTGACCTTGTGGTTGGCAGCCTGACTCATAACCACTACGCTATCAGAGCTCCTTTAAGAAAGAGTAGAGGACAATAAATAGAAATTGAATTATGTCTATTTGTAAATTTACTTGTTTTTAACAGCTTTATTGTGATATAATTTACATATCATACAATTCACACTCATTAAAAGGGTATGATTCAATAGCTTTTAGTATATTTTTGGGGTTGTGCAGGCACCATCTCATTTTCGAACATTTTATCATCCATGAAAGAAACTCCATTTCCCCCAAATGCCTCCTTTATCCTCTCTTGGGCAACCACTTTCTGTTTCTCCAGATTCATCCATTCTGGATATTTCATATTACTGAATTCAGACAATATGTTGTCTCTTTTGTATGGCTTCCTTTACCTTGCAGAATGTTTTCAAGGTTTATCCATGTTATAATACATCTCAGTACTGTATTCCTTTTTATTGCTGAATAATATTCCATTGTATGGATATACTACATTTTGTTTATCCAGTTATTAATTGAACATTCATCGTATTTTTTCACATTTTCTCTATTACAAATAATGGTGTTTTGAACATCCATGTACAAGTTTTTGTATAGAGATATGTTTTCATTTTTCTTGAATGTATATCCAGGAGTGGAATTGCTGAGTAATTCTGCTACTTTATACTTAACTTTTTGGGAAACCACCAAAATTTTCCACAGCAGCTCCAATAGTTTACATTCCCACTAGAAATGCATGACGATTCCAATTTCTTCACATCCTTGACAATGCTTGTTGTTTTCCATTTTTCCCCATTATAACCATATTTGTAGGTATGATAATGTAGTATCTCATTATAGTTTGGATTTGCATTTCCCTGATGACTAATGATGCTGGGTATCTTTTCTTATGCTTATTGGCTACTTGTTTATACGTTATTGGAGAAATGTCTGTAAAATCCTTTATTCATTTTTAAACTGTGCTCTTTATCTTTTTTATTATTAAGTTGTAATAGTTCTAGATACAAGCCCCTTAGTAAATTCACTTAAAAAATATAAATAAGTACCCTGCTAGATCTGTTTTATTTCCCACATTTCCTCTTAGCACCTGACATAGATAGTCTTCTTCCTGTCACTTATTTTTGCTGTTGTTGTTAAGTGCTGTTGTGTTGGTTTCAACTCATAGCAACACTGTATAGGGTTTCTGAGAAGCGGTTGGTGAGTTTGAATCACCGGCCTTGCAGTTCAAACCAACCTGCAGTCCAGTACTTTATCCTACAGCACCACACCAGGACTTTGTTACTACTAGTCTATTGCCTCAATTTAAGGGAAAGCCTAGCACCTCTGAACATGACCGCAATAGATGATAGGCCCAATGGTTGGTATCTTGTGTTCTACCTTACCTAAGACAACCGACATCTTTACTGTTCTATCTACTTTCCAGCCCAAACTGGTTAGAATCTAATCCTGCATCACAAACAAACAAACAAACAGCATCCCCATGGCCATACCCAAATCATTGAACAACCAAAGAACATACCAACATCCAGCTGGACTTTATGGCTACACCACAAATGGTTCTAGTTCCTTCCAAGCACTAGTCAAATGATGCCCATAAACATTTCAATATCTTTAGTAACCTTATGAAAAGTTTCTTGTTCTGCTTTCTCTACTATCTCTTCCAGAAGAGGACATCTCCCAAAATAAAAACAAGTCATTCACGCTCTAAACCTGAGGTCAGAAACCAGACTGGTGAGAGGAACTAAACAGGTAACCTGATGAGTGAAGCTGCTTAAATGCAGGAGGCAATAGGATGTGATGGAAATTATGGGAAACTGGAAAGCACATACCCAATGTATGAGCATGTGCAACTCAGTTCCAGCTGGTTGTTTCCATGCAGGATAGCAGGCCCAGTCTTGCCAGACCTTCTGATTTTTTTAAATTTTTGTTTTTTTCAGGATAAGCTACAAACTGGGATTTTCATGTGAAAACTTCTCTTTTGAAATACTGGCAATAAATTTGAAAGTTTTAAAAACACTGTACAGGCCAAACAAAGTATGTGTGCCTCCTGGGTCTGACCAACAGGCCACCACTTTACAGTCTCTGTTCAAAATGCTAACTTCATCCTCCTATGTTCTCTGTCACTGGCAGCACCAATCCATTGCCTCCCATATTCTTAAATTTTCCTTCTTCAGACTGCTAGCTTTTAAAAAACATTTTCTTCTTGCTCTTTATTTTTTCTCTATGAATATACCCAGATAGACTCATTCTTTAAAAGGAACATATGTTAACAAGAACCATGAGTCTTAGAGTCAATGATAACTGTATTCAAATCCTAACTCTGCCAGTTCCTATTTGCGTGTCTTTTGGCCATTACTTTACCTCTCTGAGCCTTGGTTTCCTCATCATTAAAATGGATACAATGTTCTTTAGTTCCTTGGTTTGTTTTGAAGAATCTTGGTTGTATTTAAAGAATCTGGCCCATAATAATTGCTTACTAAATATTATGATCAATCTTTCTTCTTAATTAATTAACATCATCAAACACTTTACTTATTGGTCCCATTAAGTTCCCTTAAACTTCAAATTCTTCTAGAAATACTGATTCTGTTCACAGTGCGAAATTCACAAGACTTAGTGTTTTTCTGGATCCTTTCCCGTGTCATTTGAGTACCCCTAATCCCTCCACCTCAAGTACCATTCCAAACTATGTGTAGTTTTTTCCATACATTTTCCTCATTGTTAAATTTAAATGACAGTTATTTGTTTTCTTACTTGTCAACCTCTCTGATATTGCTGTTGTTAAGTACCGTGGAGTCTGTTCTGACTCATTGTGACCCTGCACAGGGTTTCCAAGACTGTAAATCTTTACAGGAGCACAAAGCTTCATATTTCTCTCACAGAACGGCTGGTAGTTTTGAACTGCTGACGTTGAGGTTGGCAGCCTGATTCATAACCACTACACTACCAGGGTTCCTTTCTCTGGTATTATTGATACTCAAATAGCAACTTCATATTCTGTTGTAGCGCTATAGGATCAACACTGGATTGGTGGTTCAATCTCACCAGCTATTTGTTGGAAACCCTAAAGTGGGTCTCTTTGAGTCGAAACAGATTCAATGGCACATAACAACAACAATACCTTACCAAGTTCTTTGAGTGGGCTACTATATATAATCCTGATCTAGTTTGCCTCAGACATGTTGGACAACCCAGTGACATTTATCTACTCAGTTTTGTATCATGGTAGTTCCCTCTAACAGGAGGGATCTCTTAGTATACCATGCATGATCTCTTGCTTTTGTCTTTATCCATTAAGACCTGAATGGAATTAATCTGGTCACATGGAATCTGTATTATAGAGGGTGGTGGTGGTGTGCCGTGGAGTTGGTTCTGACTCATAGCAACCCTGTATAGGGTTTCTGAGGCTGTAAATCTTTACGGGAGCAGAAAGCCTCATCTTTCTTCTATGGAACAGCTGGTGGTTTCAAACTGCTGACCTTGAAGTTAGCAGCCCGACTCATAATCACTATGCTACCAGAGCTCCTTATCATAGATAGTAGAAAGTGTAAAAACTTTTCATCTAACTCCATCTAGTTCTCCATCTGAAAGTAATTTATGGCAGGATAATCCACCTTCAAATCAAGTTGAATATGGTAAAGTGGAAGTTAGACCTGGGAGAATATCCCAGAGGCCATTTGAATCTCACCACCTTGAATCAAATAAGATGACTCCATTTATCTTACTGGTCTAGAGGGCACCACTTCATCTTTTCAACTGATAATTCCCATCACATCTCAGGTGATACTTAAGCCATGTGTCTTATATCGGCTTTTAGAGTCCTCCAATATCCCAGCTAGTTATTTCTGCTTTCTTTCTCAAAGGAAAGGGCATCGTTAGCACATTAGGCTCTAACTGCTAAGCCAGAAGAGAATTTTCAAAGGTATGTTGAATTGCATTAAAAACTAGTTTCTCAAGATGTATGCTTTGAAGGGGACAATACTTACTAGCATCTATAAATTCAGGTATGTTCGTATATATAAAAAAAAAAGTCTCATTCATCACTATATGGTTACACCTTCTGTGTGAAGGCACACCTGCTTCAGTTTCCCTGCAGGCACATCCCACTCCCACCTCTGAACCTTTTCCAAAACAATATATTCTGCCTGGAATACTTTCCCTTCAGGCAGCCAAATTGGCTTTCTCATCATTTAAACAGCTCTGAAATTCCATCAATCCTCCAGTCTTTTAAGATTGATTGGACAACTGACAGATTGTTTTTGGCTTAGCCTAGTCATGGAACACCCACAGCTATTCTTCTCTTCTACATCCCCTGCATTGATCATATACTTAGCCCTCATTTCCTTACCCCTACTAAACTGCATTTCCCTTTCTTTATGTTGGTAGAATTTGTTCCAGCCAAAGACTGAACAGAATCATGTCTGCTGCAGAAAGGAACAGCTCATAAATTCAAAACTCAAAATTCTACCCATAATGTTGTTGTACAGTGCATTGGTTTAGCAGCTTAAAGTTTGGGTGACAAATATTAGGATGTGAAAGTGTTAACAAACCTTAGGTCCTTATTGCACAAAATAGATGCAAAATTCAATTGCATATTTATGAAATTTGAATGTGGAA
This sequence comes from Chrysochloris asiatica, assembly GCF_000296735.1. Lineage (NCBI taxonomy): Eukaryota > Metazoa > Chordata > Mammalia > Afrosoricida > Chrysochloridae > Chrysochloris > Chrysochloris asiatica. The sequence continues at coordinate 448,552 of NW_006408677.1, read as the reverse complement.
ACCTAATCTGAATGTAGGTGCTGCTAGAAGATGCCATTGAGTTGGCAAAAATTCATAGCAACCCTATGTACACCAAAAGAAATGACTGCCCAGTCCCGCACCAACTTCACAATTGTTCCTATGCCTGAACCCATTGCTGCTGCCACTGTGTCAATCCATCCTATTGGGAGTCTTCCTCTTTTTCTCCAGCCCTCCACTTTAGCAAACATGATATCCTTCTCCAGGGACTGGTCCCCTCCTGATATATCTGAAGTATGAGAAACAAAGTCTCCCCATCCTGACTTCTAAAGGAGCATTCTGGTTATACTTCTTCTAACACAGATTTGTTTGTTCTTCTTGCAGTCCATGGACCTTTTAATATTCTACCCCAACACCATAATTCAAATGCATGAATTCTTCTATGGTTTTCCATATTCAGTGTCCAACTTTCATGTGCATATGATGTTACTGAAAATACCATGGTTCTTGGGTCAGATGCTCAAACTAACATTTTTGCTCTTGAACACTTTAAAGAGGTCTTATGCAGCAGATTTGCTTAATGCAATACCTCATTTGATTTTTTTGACTGCTTGCTTCCACAAATGTTGATGGTTGATCTGAGCAAAATGAAGTCTTTGACAACTTTGATTTTTACTCCATTTATCTTGAAGTTATTTAATGGTCCAGTGGTGAGGATTTTTGTTTTCTTTACACTGAGGTGCAATCCATACTGAAGGCTGTGGTCTTTGATTTTCATCAGTATTTTAAGTCCTCTTTACTTTAAACAAGCAAGGTTGTATCATCTGCATATTGCAGGTTGCTAATGAGTCTTCCTCCAGTCATGATGCCAAGTTCTTCTTCATATAATTATTTGCTCAGAATACAGATGGAATAAGTATGGTGAAAGAATACAAGCTTGACTCACACTTTTCCTAATTTTAAATCATTCAGTGTCCCTTTGTTCTGTTAGAATGGCTACCTTTTGGTGTATGTACAAGTTCCTAATGAGCACAATTAAGTGTACCAGAATACTTATTTTCTGCAATGTTGTCTATAGCTTCTTATGATTCAAACAGTTGAAAGTCTTTACATAGTCAATAAAGCATGGGTAAACATTTCCCTCATATTCTCTACTTTCAGCCAAGATCCATCTGACATCAGCAGTGATAGCTCTTGTTCTATGTCCTCATTTAAATCCAGCTTGAACCTCTGGCAGTTCCCTGTCTATGTACTGTTGTAACCATTTTTGAATTCTCTTTAGCAAAATGTTAATTGCATGTAGTATTAATGATATTGCCTGATGATTTCCGCATTCTGTTGGGTCACCTCTCTTTTGAATCTCCTCCAATCAGTTGGCCAGATAGCTGTCTTCCAAATTTCTTGACATAGATAAATGAGTCCTTCCAGTGCTGCATCAGTTTGTTGAAAGATTTCAATTTGTATTCCATCAATCCCTGGACCCTTGTTCTTGCAAATGCCTTTAATGTACCTAGGAATTCTTCTTTCAGTATTATTAGCTCTTGATCATATGCTACCTCTCGAAATGGTTGAACATTGATCATTTCTTTTTGGTACAGTGACTCTGCGTATTCCTCCCATCTTCTTTTGGTGATTTCTATACCATTTAATATTTTGCCCATAGAATCCTTGAATATTTCAAGTCAAGGCTTGAGTTTGTTCTTCAGCTCTTTCAACTTGAGGAATGTTTGAAAGCATTGTTCCCTTTTGGTTATCTAACTCCATGTCTTTGCATATTTCATTATAATATTTTACTTTGTCTTCTTGAGCTGACCTTTGAAATTTTCTGTTCAGCTCTTTTGTCTCCTCATTTCATCCATTTGCTGTTGTATATCTATGCTGGAGAACAAGTTTCAGAGTCTTTTCTTACGTCCATTTTGTCTTTTCCTTCTTTCTTTCTTTTTTTTTAAGTTTTACTGTAAATTGGGTGATAGTTTACAAGAGAGAACATTGGTTTTGCACTCAAACTATCGTATGTTGTTTCATTGCAGTGATTACAACCCCCTCCATCAGTTAACAGTATTTGCTTCTTTTCCCTCTGTTTTTTTTTTTTTTTTAATTTTTATGTACACAAAAACATGCAGGAATATATAATTGATTAAACAACCAAAGGGCACATTCTGCAAGCCAGTCTCCTGCCTGCCAGCACATATCCTTTCTCTTTCCAGGAGTCTACAGTCTTCAGCTACTCTAGCTCTCCGTGCCATCATCTCTGCTTCCATCTCTGGTGTTGCTGCTTCTCTGGTTAGGGTCCTATGTTCTGCTCCTACTCGTATGTCTTGATTGTCCTAGTGTCCTTTGTTCCTGGACTGTAAGATTAACTACTCACCCCTTTTTTGTTATACAACTTCTACCTTTACAGTTGTGACAATCACAATTATTCATGATAACAATTACTCACTATTGAATCAAATGAATCCTACCCTCATAAACTTCTTCCTTCTTTCTTGTCTTCTTAATGACCTTTTGCTTTCTTCTTATATGATGTTCTTGCTGTCATCCCACAATTCTTCTCTTCTGGTCTTTGGTTTAATTGCTACTTAGCAAAACTTTCAAAGAATACAGAATAGAATGCCTGCAAAGCACATGAATGTAGTGCCAAGTATATAGTAAATGCTCAATAAATACTCTGCTTTAATATATTTAGTCATCTCAGTACTATGTATAAATACATGTTCCTCAAGGTTTTTTACCTTAGAGCTTTACTTCTCACAGGCCATATTCCATTGTGATGTGGCTCACTTTGCTGACCACCATGTGGAATTAAGTAAAAGGAAAAGATGACAAGGGAGAAGCAAGAGAAGGCAACCCTAACATTCATGGAAATAGTGGGAATGTCTTGGTTCAGTTTGGTGGCTGTGAATAGACTAGAGGTTATTCCCTACTTTATCAAGAAGTGAATGAATTTAACCATCTATGAGCAGTGGGAAGGACATATGAATTGCCTGTATGCTATATCATAAGAAATCCAGAAATCCATTTGAGAATTAAAATAATAATCATTTCCCCTTCAAATAAAAATTTGTTTTTGGGAAGTAAACACTCTAAGTCAAGTTAATTTATCAGAATGTTTCCTCCCTAAAAAATGGATGAACTCCATTGTAGAGGAAATGGGTTATTGGCTAGAGTAAGAGAGAGAAGGTGAATTTCAGAATGTAAGAGAACTGCCAATGTGTGGGCAGGAGTGGATTAAGCTGTCTCCAGGGCTCTTTAAAATACCAAAACTCTTGGGAAAGGACAATGGAAACATATCTACACTGGTCTGTCTGATCAGCTTTGCTCCTAGCAGGTGGGACAAATGCTTGGACTAAATACTGCTGTGGCATTGATGGAAAGAAGAGAAGGTATTTTTGAGCTTCCTCTCCAATCTCAACTTATGGCTTTCATGTGGTTGTTGTTGTTGTTGTTAAGTGCCATCGAATCGATCCTGACCCATAGCGACTCTGTGTAGGGTTTCCGAAGAGCAGCTGGTGAGCTTGAACCACCAACCTTGCAGTTCAAACAGCTTTGTTGTCTGGCGAATTAACCCACAGTGCCACACCAGGAAATATTATAATGTATTATTCACTTGAGCATAGAGAAAATCAGAAAAGAGAAATTTGAGGTTCTACAGGGCTGGTCCTGGACAAAAAGGTCCCTAATTCCTCCCTACACTCAGTAACAACTCAAGTCTCAATAGAATGGTCCTGATGACTCCAAGACTTCTCAGAGCTTGAGAATGTAAGGCTAATAAGTGGAACAAAGCTGTTCTACTTTTTTTCTACCCAGTGTTGCTGTCGTTAGGTGCCACTGAGTAGGTACCGATGTGACACATAGCAACCCTATGCATAACAGCACAAAACACTGCCCAATTCTGGGTCGACCTCATAATTGTTACCACACTTGAGCCCACTAATGCTGCCACTTTGCCAATCCATTTCACTGGGGGTCTTCCTTTTTTTTCTCTGACCCTCCACCTTACTAAACATGATATCCTTCTCCAGCGACTGCTCCCTCCTGACATCATGTCTGAAGGAAGCGAGATGAAGTATGGCCATCCTGGCCTCCAAGGAGCACTCTGGCTGCACTTATTCCAACACAAATCTGTTGGTTCTTTTGGCAGCAAATAGCACTTTCAGTATTCTCCTCCAACACTATAACTCAAAGGCATCAATTCTTCTATGGTCTTCCTTATTTACTGTCCAGCTTTTGCATGCATATGAGGTTACTGAAAATACCATGGCTTGGGGTCAGGCACACCATAGTATGGAAGCTGACATCATTGCTCTTCAACACTTTAAAAAGGTCTTGTGCAGCACATTTGCCTAATGCATTTGATTTCTTAACTGCTGCTTCCATGAGTGTTGTTTGCTGATCTAAGAAGAATGAAGTCCTTGAAAACTTCAATCTTTTCTCCATTGATAAGAATGTTGTTTATTGGTCCAGTGGTGAGGATTTTTGTTTTCTTTACATTGACATGCAATCCTACTGAAGGCTGTGCTCTTTGATCTTTATCAGTAAATATTTTAAGTCCTCTTCACTTTCAGCAAGCAAGGTTGTATCATCTGCATATTGCAGGTTGTTAATGAGTCTTGCTCCAATCCTGATGCCACATTTTTCTTCATATAATCCAGCTTCTTGTATTATCTGCTCAGCATACAGGTTGAATAAGTATGGTGAAAGAATACAACCCTGTTGCACACCTTTCTTAATTTTAAACCACTCAGTGTTCCCATGTTCTGTTTGAATGGCTGCCTCTTAGTCTAGGTACAGATTCCTCATGAGCACAATTAAGTGTTCTGGAATACTCATACTTCTCAATGTTGTCCATAGCTTGTCATGATCCACAAAATTGAAAGCCTTTGTGTAATCAATAAAGCACAGGTAAACATCTTTCTGATAGTCTCTGATTTCAGCCAAGATCCATCGGACATCAGCAGTGATATCCCTCATTCCACAGTTTCTTCTGAATCCAGCTTGAACCTCTAGAAGTTCTCTGTCAATGTATGCTTGCAGCCATTTCTGTATTACAATTAATAAAACTTCACTTGCATGGTATATCAGAGATTGTCCGATGATTTACGCATTCCATTGGGTCACCTCTCTTTGGAATGGGCACAAATATGGTGGATCTCTTCCAATCAGTTGGCTAGATAGTTGTCTTCCAAATTTCTTGGCATAGATGCGTGCCGCCTGTGCCGCTTCACTTTGTTGAAATATTTCAATTTTTATTCTATCAATTCCTGGTGCCTTGTTCTTTGCCAATTCCTTCAATGCACCGTGAACTTCTTCCTTCAGTATCATGGGTTCTTGATCATTTGCTACCTCTTGACATGACTGTACCACTTCCTTTTGGTACAGTGACTATGTATGTTCCTTCCATATTCTTTTTTTTTTTTTTAATGTTTTCTTGTGATGATAGTTTACATGGGAAAACATTAGCTTTACATTCATCCTATCATATATCATTTCATTGCCATGATTATAATCCCCTCCATGCATCATCAATCAACCAAAGAGTATACCCTGCAAGCCTGCGTCCCATTCATCAGCATACAGCCCTTCACCCTCTCTGGGTCTAGAGTCCCCAGCTGCTCCATCTCTCCATGTAATCATCTCTGCTTCCATCTCTGGCATCACTGACTCTCTGGGTCCGGCTCTCCGCGTTTCTCTCTTTGATGGTTCCAGGGACCTCTGTTACTAGACTGTAAAGTCAATCACTCCCCTCCTTATACTACAAAATGTCTACCTTTACATTTCCAACCCTCACAGTCAGTCCTGATAAGAATTATTCACTATTGTATCACAAGAGACCTATCTGCATCTCCTTTCATCAGCGTTGTCCAGACATTGGATACTATTCAGTGAAGATGCTACCTTCCTCCGTGCCCTCTTGATCAAGGCTCCCTCTTGAAAGCTTGTGAGCCAGTCACTTCTTGCCTTTGTTGCTCCCCCTCCACCACCACCATTTTGCATAGCCAATGTTCAAGTTGCCAATCCCTGTTTACTCTTTGTATGGAGGGGGTATGAATGATCCTCGCTATAAAGATTTGTTCCCCTTTTTTTAGCTACTGCATCCATATGTATAGGTCAAGTTCATTAAATTGTATCAGATTACTCTTTTTTTCCCCTTGTTTCTTCTTCTAGTTGAATTCTGATCATCCAGTCATTGAAGTCAGGTTAAATGGGTATTATCTGCAAGTGTGGGTATTCCTATTCATATGCCCTATCTTCTTATCAACTGTACACTTCACTCTCCACTCTAGTCCTCTGTGGCTATGTCACTGACTCTGGTACCAAGAGTCCCCAGGTCTTGCCACACTGCTGGCCAACCAGATCTCCACCCAGGTTCACAGAAGTCCATTGAAAGTTGTAGGGCTTGACTTGCAGCTTCATTGCTGTTTTTCCCTCACTGCCTTTATCAGTGATGAATGTGGTCACCAATCAGGGAATGTATTCTCCCTGAGTCTTACTCTTGAAAGGGGGTTTTCCATGAGGCGACCCGACCACTTGCCTTGATGTCTCCTGGGCAAGCAACTTACTTGTTCTTGTAGTGATCAGTCGGAATGCCTTTACTGTTTTGTATTTTTCCTGTCACCAACAGGAAAAAAAGTATCTTGAAAGATACTTTCTTTCAAGAAGTATCTTCTGTTCTTCTAGCTGCTCCAGGGTGGTCTATTTGTCCTTTCAAGTAGAAATTTCCCCCCTCAGAAGATTCTGGATGGGGTTCAGGATTCAACCTATGGTCTTATGTAATGCAGAGGCTCCACAGGAAGCCTCCTTCACTGGGTACACTGTAGCCTCATTTTAGGTATTCCAATCAGTTATAGGCAGAAGACAGACTTACAAGCTTTCTATGGTGATGTTT
>NW_006408677.1:437504-440938 GCF_000296735.1 Chrysochloris asiatica | reverse complement strand
TATGCGGTGGCTTGCATCTTCCTTGTTATTCTTCAAAGTAGTATAATATTCCATTGTGTGTATGTACCACAGTTTGTTTATCCATTCTTCAGTTGATGGACACTTAGGCTGTCTCCATCTTTTTGCTATTGTAAATAGTGCTGCTATGAACATTGGTGTGCATGTATCTAATTGTGATATGGCTCATACTTCTTGTGGGTAAATACCAAGTAGAGGAATTGCTGGATCATAAGGTATTTCTATTCTCAACCTTCTGAGGAAGCGCCATATTGCTTTCCAGAGAGGTTGGGTCATTTTGCAATTCCACCAGCAATGCAGGAGCGTCCCAGTCTCTCCACATCCTTGCCAGCATTTATTGCCCTCTACTTTTTTGATCTTTGCTGTTATTGCTGGTGTGAGATGATAGCTCATTGTTGTTTTGATTTGCATCTCTCTAATGGCTAGTGCCACCACTCCTCAATTAGTTTGTCGTACTTTGGTGGCTTGTGAGTTGCTGTGATTCTGAAAGCTATGCCAATGGTATTTTAAATACCAGCAGGGTCACCCATGGTGGACGGGTTTCAAATGAGCTTCCAGAGAAAGACAGACTAGGAAGAAGGAGTGATGAGCTACTTCCGAATATTTAGTCACCGAAAACCTTATGAATAGTAAAGAAACACTGTCAGTTATAGTGCTGGAAACTGAGCCCCTCAGTTTGGACAGCACTCAAAATGCAACTGGGAAATCGCTGCTTCCTCAAAGTAGAGTTGACCGTGATGACATGAATGGAGTAAAGCCCATGGGAGAAAAGCCCGTGGGACCTTCATTTGCTGATGGGGCACAACTCAAAATGAAGAGAAAAAGATGTAAACATGCGTTGAAAATCAGAACATGGAATGTATGAATTATGAATATGGGAAAACTGGAAGTTGTCAAAAATGAAATGGAATGCATAAACATCGATATCTTAGGCATTCGTGAGTTGAAATGGACTGGTATTGGCCATTTTGAATCTGACAACCACATGGCTTAGTATGCTGGAAATGACAAATTGAAAAGAAATGGTGTTGCATTCATTGTCAAAAAGAATACATCCAGATCAGTCATGAGGTACAACACTGTCTGTGATAGTATAATATACATGCACCTATGGGAAAGCCCAGTTAATACCACTATTATTCAAATTTATGCACCAACCACTAAAGCCAATGAGGATGAAATAGAAAAAGTCTACCAACTTCTTCAATCTGAAATTGATCAAACATGCAATCAAGATGTATTGATCATTACTGGCTAATGGAATGCAAAGGTCAGGAGCAAAGATAAAGGAAAATATGGCCTTGGTGATAGATATGATGCTGGAGAACGCATGATAGAATTCTGCAAAACCAATGATTTGGTCATTTCAAATGCCTTCTTTAGACAGCATAAGAGATGACTATACACATGGACATCACCAGATGGAATACACAGAAATCAAATTGACTGCATTTGTGGAAAGAGATGATGGAAAAGCTCCATATCATCAGTCAAAACAAGGCCAGTGTCAGACTGTGGAACAGACCATCAATTGCTCATATGCAAATTCAAACTGAAGCTGAAGAAAATGAAAACAAGTCCATGAAAGCCAAAATATGACCTTGAATATATCCCACCTGAATTTAGAAATCACCTGAAGAACAGATTTAATACATTAAACGCTAAAGACCAAAGACCAGAAGAGTTGTGGGATGACATCAAGAACATCATACATGAAGAAAGCAAAAAGTCATTAAGAAGACAAGAAAAAAGGGAAAGATCAAAATGGATGTCAGAAGAGACACTGAAACATGCTCTCCAGCATAGAGATGCTAAAGCAAATGGAAGAAATGAGGAGGTCCAAGAACTGAACAGAAAATTTCAAAGATCAGCTCGGCTCGAGACGATAAAGCCAAATATTACAACAAAATGTGCAAAGATCTGGAATCAGAAAACCAAAAAGGAAGAACACGCTCAGCATTTCTCAAGATGGAGGAACTGAAGAAAAAATTCAAGCCTTGACTTTTGTTATTGAAGGATTCTCTGGGCAAATTATTGAATGATGCAGAAAGCATCAAGAGAAGATAGAAGGAATACACAGAGTTACTGTACTAAAAGTAAATGGTTAATGTTCAACCATTTCAAGAGGTAGCATATGATCCAGAGCCAATGATGCTGAAGGAAGAAGTACAAGGTGCATTGAAGGCATTGGCAAAGAAAAAGGCACCAGGAATTGACGGAATACAAATAGAAATCTTTCAAGAATGTGAGGCAGCACAGGAGGCACTCACTTATCTCTGTCAAGAAATTTGGGAGACAACTATCTGGCCAACTGATTGGAAGAGATCCGACTTTATTTCCTTGGTCTTCATAGTGTTCATTTCTAATTTGATAGCATTGTTATCTGAGAAGATGCTTTATAGTATTTTGATATTTGTAAGTATATGGAGATTTGTTTTGTTGCCTAAATCATGGTCTATTCTGGAGAATGTTCCATGTGCACTGGAAAAGAATGTGCTGTTGTTGAGTTGAATGCTCTGTACACATTTATGAGGTCCAGTTGGTTGATTATGTTTTTAGTTCTTCTGTGTCTTTGTCAAGTTTCTTTCTGGTTGTTCTATCCATTTTTGAAAGTAGTGCATTAAAATCACCCACTATTATTTTAGATTCGTCTATTTCTTTCATCAAATATTAGAGTTTGCTTTATATATTTTGGACCTCTTTCATTGGGAGCATCATTATTTACTATGGTTATGTCATCTTGTTCAGTTGTCCCTTTAATCATGAGATAATGTCCATCTTTATCTATTATGCTGGGGTTTGCCTTAAAGTTTATTTTATCAGAGATTAGTACTGCCACTCCTGTTCATTTTCTATTGCAATTAGCTTGGTATATTTTTTTTCTATCCTTTTTTTAAAGTTTTTGTTTCTGTGTGTGAGATGTGTCTCTTACAGACAACATATTGAAGGATCTTATTTTCTTATGCATTCTGCTACCCTCTGTCTCTTAACTGATGCATTTAATCATTTACATTCAGTGTAATTATTGATAGGTATGGATTAATTGCTGCCATTATGTTTGGGTTTTTTTTTTGTGGTGTAGCTGCTTTCTTTGTTCTGTGTGTCTTCCTTTGCTGAGTTCATGCTTTTTGTGTATATATATATTTTCCATCCTTTGACTTTTAATCTGGTTTTGTCTCTGTGTATGAGATGTGTCTCTTAACAGACAGCATATTGAAGGATCTTGTGTTCTTATCCATTTTATCGATAGGTATGAATTAATTGCTGCCATTATGTTTGTTTTTTGTGGTGTAGCTGCTTTCTTTGTTCTGTGTGTCTTCCTTTGCTGAGTTCATGCTTTTTGTGTTCTTTCTTGTGAATTTCCTCATAGTTTTAATGTTTCCATGTTCTTGGATTTTCTTTTTTTTTTTTTTTTG
>NW_006408677.1:435145-436844 GCF_000296735.1 Chrysochloris asiatica | reverse complement strand
ATTTTCACTTTTCAGGATATTAGAGAAATTTTCTTCCAGCAGTTCTTCAACTATTTCCTCTGTGGACTTGTGTGATTCTTCTTGTTCTGGAATGCTGATAATTCTTAAGTTATTCCTCTTCATGTTGTTTGTTCTTCTATCTTAGTGGTATTGAGAGATTTGTCTTCCAGCTCACTGGTTCTGCCTTCCATCTCATCTATTCTAATCTTCTGCCCTTTCAGAGTATTCTCTATTTCTGTTATTTTGTTATTGATCATTTGGACCTCTTTCTGTAGGTTTTGAATTGTTTCCAATGCTGTATCTATCTTATTTGAGCGTTCCTGTAGCACTTTCCTGACTTCTTCCTTATTTTTCTTAACTCCAATGTAAAGTGTTTAGAAACATTTTATAATCATTTTTCTGAATTGCTTCTCAGGCATTTCCAAAGCCTGCCCTCGTTCCAGAATGTAGTCCAGGTCTACCTTTCTCAGACCTTTTATTTTGTTTCTGGATATGTGCTGATATGGTCATCTGCTTTTGCTTCTCGGACATGTTTAGTGTTTATCTGTGACCTTAATATTTAACTGAGTATGTGTTTTGGTATTTTTTATGCTTTCTGATTGCCTCTAGGTAGAGTTATTGCTTAACTCAGAGTAAATTTCACAGGTGTTGTCTGTCTCCCTGGTGTATGGAAATTGGGGATGGTTTTTGCCTGGATTTTGGTGTTTAATACAGTGTGATTGTAGGTTGACTATATGGCAGCAGTTACTGTATCTTTTTGTATATTATAGGGAGAAAAAGAGTCCCCCGAAGGCAGAAGGGGAAGCATAAACCAGCAAAACAGCAACCTCAAACAAACAAGAAAAACAAAAAATCCCACCAAAACAAGAACAAAAACAACAACCAAAACTAGATTGGAAACTGTAGTCTATAATTGCAGAAAACGGAGAGGACAGAGAAAAGAAAATAATTTTTTAAAATCTGTAGCCTAATATGAGTATAAGGAACTCTGGTAGCATAGTGGTTATGAATCAGGCTTTAAACTTCAAGGTCAGCAGTTTGAAACCAGCTGTTTCGCGGGGGAAAGGTGAAGCTTTCTGTTCCCGTGAAGATTTATAGCCTTGGAAACCCTGTACAGTGTGGCTATGAGTCAGAACTGACTCCACGGCACATAACAACAACAACAATATGAGTATGACTTTAATGTCTTCTTTTAGCTTTTTGCATTCAAAGCTGTCTGATAGATTTCAAGATGCCACTGCTGGTTGTAATGCTGCACCTTAGGATTTCATTTAATTTTCGGCCTGTTTTGTTTTTAAACTGTCTTTCCCTCTGTACACCCGTTGTTCTGGACTTTTCTGTATTAAAAAAAAAAAAAAAAAGTTCAAGGCTGTCTCTTGGGCTGAGAGTATCTGTTCACATGCATCGTAGAAGAACCCACCAGTGGTGGGGGCGGGGGTGGTCCACTCACTCAGGCACTCCCTCTAGTCATCAGAATGGAGGTGCGCAAACAGATACAAAAAGAAAATCTGAACAACGCAAAATTGACTAAGTGTATTGTCCACCTTCTCGTATTATTTGCTCAGCATACAGGTTGAACAAGTATGGTGAAAGAATACAACACTGTCTCACACCTTTCCCAATTTTAAAACTTTCAGTGTTCCCATGTTCTGTTCGAACAACTGCTTCTTGGTCTAGGTACAGATTTCTTAGAAGTACA
>NW_006408677.1:395983-433245 GCF_000296735.1 Chrysochloris asiatica | reverse complement strand
GGTGAGGTTGGCCCAGGATCGAACATTGTTTCGTTCTGCTGTGCATGGAGTCTCTATGAGTCGGTTCCGACTCGATGGCACCTGACAACAACAACAACAATTGTCCACCTTTGCTCTGAGGTACCCATGGTATTTTTTTGTGGTGTGTCTGCTCTGGGCTTCTGAGCCCAGCAGATTCGAAAATACATGATTTCTTACTTCCGCTACAAGTTCCACTAGCTGTAAGCCTTCAAACATTTTAAATATTCCTACCTATGTGGTTCTGAGTTTTGGAGCTCTGCCCTGAATCTGCTTTGCCTGGTATTCTGTGGTATTGCTGACGGCGAACCACACTATACCTCTACCCTAGCCACCATCAAGCCCTGCCTCTCCTTCCATCTTCTTTTGATGCTTTCTGCATCATTCAATAATTTGCCCAGAGAATCCTTCAATAATGAAAGTCAAGTCTTGACTTTTTTCTTCAGTTCCCCCAGCTTGAGAAATGCTGAGCGTGTTCTTCCTATTTGGTTTTCTGACTCCAGATCTTTGCACAGTTTGTTGTAATATTTGGCTTTATTTTCTTGAGCTGATCTTTGAAATTTTCTGTTCAGCTCTTGAACCTCCTCATCTCTTCCACTTTCTTTAGTATCTCTACACTGGAGTGCAAGTTTCAGTGTCTCTTCTGACATCTTTTTTGAACTTTTCCTTCTTTCTTGTCTTCTTAACGATTTTTGCTTTCTTCATGTATGGTTTTCTTGATGTCATCCCACAACTCTTCTGGTCTTTGGTCTTTAGCGTTTAATGTATCAAATCTGTTCTTCAGATGATCTCTAAATTCAGGTGGGATATATTCAAAATCATATTTTGGCTTTCATGGACTTGTTTTAATTTTTTTCAGCTTTAGTTTGCATTTGCATATGAGCAATTGATGGTCTGTTCCACAATCTGCCCCTGGCCTTGTTTTGACTGATGATATAGAGCTTTTCCATCATCTCTTTCTGCAGATATAATCAATTTAATTTCTATGTATTCCATCTGGTGAGGTCCATGTGTATAATTGTCTCTTATCTTCCCTTCCCTCCCACACCTGGTAACTATCATACCTTTTATTAATATTTTATAATAGTGGTCTGATATAATATTGTACTTTTCTGATTGACTAATTTCACTCAGCATAATGTCACCAAGTTTCATCCATGTTATGTAGTGTTTTGAAGAATTATAATTTTTCTTCAAAATTGTAAAATATTCCATTGTGTGTAAGTACCAAAGTTTGTTTATGTATTCTTCCATTAATGGGCATTTGGTCTGTCTCCAGTTGTTTTGGCTTTTTTTTTTTTTTAAAGTTTTTTATTGTGGATTGAGTGAAAGTTTACAGGGAAAATCATCAGTTTTACATTCAATAAATCATACACCTTGTTTCATTACAATAATTATAATCCCTCCTTGTACCATCAGTTAACAGTATTTCTCTCTATTTACTTTAACTTTTTTTTTTTTTTTTTTTAATACTCAGGCATATATAATAATATACACCACCAAAGGGCACATTCTGCAAATCTGCCTCCTGGCTACCTATCTTCCCATGAATCTAGAGTCCTCAGTTGCTCCCTCTCTCCATGTCCCCATCACTGTCTTGATCTCTGATGTTGCTGGTTCTCTGGATAAAGTCTTGCATTCCGCTTGTGCTCTTCTCCCTTGATGGTCCTAGGGTCTTTTGTTTCTGGACTGTAAGATTAAATACCTCCCCCTCCACATTTTTCTTACAAAACTTCTGTCTTTACTGCTGTGATAGTTGCAATTAGTCATGATAACAATTACTCACTATTGAATCATAACAATCTTATCCCCATATCTTTTAACCAGACCCATCTAGACAAGATGAAAACTATTCAGTAGGACTCTGTCTTCTATCACACACTATTAACCGAAACTCCCCCTTGAAACCTTGTAAGCCAGTCACTTCATGCCTTTATCACCCCTGACATTTTAGGTAGTGAAAATCTATGTTGCCCATCCATATCTACCCTGTGTACAGAGGGGATAGCATTGATCCTTGATGTGAAGACTCTTTCCCTCTCTGTTGGTATTTATAGTTACTACCTCCATGAGTATAGGTCAAGTTCATCAAATTGTAACAATTTACCCTTGTTTCTTTTGTAATTTTTTTTTTAAATCTTCCTCTATTCGAGTTCTGAATTATCAAACCATGATGCTAGGTCAAATGGGTACTATCTGCAACTTTGGATGCTCTTGTGCATCTCCCCTCACTTCATATCAGCTGGATGCTTCACTCTCAGGTATAGCCCTCTGCGGCTATGTCCTTGTTAATAGGCTCAGGTGTCCCAGGTCTCACCACACTTTGGACCAACCAGCCTTTCCCCTTTTCTCTCTCATCTCCAGGTCAACAGGAATCTATGGAACGTGGTTGAACTCAGCCCATTTCTTCATTGTCGCCTTTCCTCCTCTTCCACTCACTATATACCAACATAGGCACCAGCAAGCTTATATGCCTGCTCATGTGTTCCCTTTGAGTTTTCAGTCTTAGAAGGGGTTTGTACTGAAGGAACTTGATTGCTTGCCTTGATGGCTTCTCTAGTAGAGTTGAAGAAAGAAATAGAAAACCCTACAATAATAGTTGTTGTTGTTAAGTGTCGTCGAGTCGATTCCGACCCATAGCGACCCTGTATAGGGTTTCCAAGGAGCAGCGTGTGAGCTTGAACCACCTACCTTGCAGTTCAAATGGCTTTGCAGTAATAGTAGGAGAATTTAATACAACACTTTTGAAAAAGCACAGAACAACCAGAAAGAAACTGAGCAAAGACACAGAGGAACTAAACAATACAATCAAAGTGACCTCACAAATTTGTACAGACCATTCAACCCAACAATAGCACAATACACATTCTTTTCCAGTACACATAGAACATTCTCCAGAATAGACCATAATTTAGGCCACAAAGCAAGTCTCAGTAAATTTAAAAACATCAAAATACTAGACATCATCTTGTAAAGTGTAGGTTCAGTGAAAAAGAGGAAGATTCTCAAAGAGATGGATTGAAATAGTGACAGCAGCAATGGACTCAAATGTAGCAACAATTGTGAGGATGGCACAGGACCTGGCAGTGTTTTGTTCTGTTATGCATAATGTCACTGTGAGTCTATAGTTTTCTTTTTTAGTGGGGTATTTGTGTGGTTTTAGTATCAAGGTTATGCTTGCTTCGCAAAATGAATTCAGGAGATTTCCATCCTTTTTATATTCTGAAATAGTTTGAGTAGAATTGATGTCAGCTTTCTGGTTGTTCTATCCTTCATCGAACCTGTGTATTAAAATCTTCTACTATTATTATAGAGTTGTGTATTTCTTTTTAAAATTCTGTTAGTGTTTGACTTATGTAGTTTGAGGCTCTTTCATTGGGAACATAAATACTTATTATGGTTATGTCCTATTCTTCAATTGATCCTTTATTCATAATATAATGTCCCTCTTTGTTTCTTATGCTGGTTTTTGTCTTAAAGTCTATCTTTATCAGAGATTAGTATTGTCACTCCTGATCATTTTTGATTGTCATTAGCCTAATATATTTTTTCAACCTTTGAATTTTAGTCTATTTTTGTATTTGTGTATAGATATGTCTCTTGTAGACATCATATTGAAGGATCCTGGTTTGTTTTTTTGTTTTTTACATTCCACTATACTTTATCTCTTGATCATTTTCATTCAGTATAATTATTGATAAGTTTGAATTGATTGTTGTCTGTGTTTTTGTGGTGCTGCTGGCTTCTTTGTTCCACATAATTTCTGTGCTGAGTTCATTTTGTTTGTTTCCTTGTCATTTTCTTCATTGCTGTTGTTTAAATGTTTCCTAAATATTTCTGATTTTCCTCTTTGTTTATTTTGATGTATTATTATAGTTGTTGTTAAGTGCTGTGGAGTCAGTTTCAGCTCATAGCGACCCTATAAAGGATGTCTGAGGAGTTACTGGTGGGTTTGAACCACTGACCTTATAGTGTTTATTCTACAGGACTCCAAGGATGTGTAGGTGTATTAATGCTCTTTGTGGTTACCATGTAATTTATTAATTTATTCCAAGTTCAAAACAGTCTGTTTTATCTTGAAGTCTGCTTGATTTCCTAACAATTATGGCACTGTGGGTTAATTCACTGCACTGCAAAGTCGGTTTAAACTGCAAGGTTCAAGCTCACCAGCTGCTCCTTGCTATGGGTCAGAACCAACTCAATGACACTTAACAAGAACATAACTATACTATTCCCTCTTTTCGCTTTTTAGTTGTCTTTATTATAAATTGTTTTGTCTGATTCCCTATTTTCAGTCTGGTAAATTTGTTTTACTTTAAATACTTCTATATCTGGATTGAGTTGTGGTGTTGTCACATATCTCAGATTGTTGTCTGCTGTTCTTGGTTCTCAGCCCAAAGAACACCCTTTAGAATTTTTTGTAAAGTTGGTCTGGTTATCACAAATTCCTTTAATTTCTGTTTATCTGGAAATGTCCTAATTTCAACATTGTACTTGAGTGAAGTCTTTATTAGGTAAATGACTCCTGGTTGGCAATTTTTTCCTTCAGAATATTGTATATATAATCCCATTGTTTTCTTGCCTGTATGGTTTCTTTTGTAGGTAACTTTTCATTTTTCTTGAGCTGGTTTTAGGATTCTTTCCTTGTCTTTGATTTTAGAAAGTTTGATTATGGTATGTGTTGGGGCTTTGCTTTCTCATTCTATCATGTTTGGGGTTCATTCAGCTTCTTTAATGCTTATCTTCTCATATTTCATGATGTTAGGGAAGTTTTCTTCAAACAATCAACATAACCTTAGAATCCAGGATGGCGAGACTTTGTCTCTCTAAGCACAACAGAATGAAACATTGCCTGGTCCTGTAACATCCTCATAATTGTGGTTACGTTTGAGCTCATTGTTGCTGCCACTGTGTCAATCCATCTCATTAGGGCTCATTCTCTTTTTCACTAAGCCCCCTGCTCTGTTCAAATAACTGCCTCTTGGTCTATGTACATGTTTTTCAGTAAGTGTTCTGGAATACCCAAACTGTGCAAAGTTATGCACAGTTTGTCATGATCCACACAATCTAATGCATTTGTATAGTCGGTAAAACAAAAGTAAATATCTTTTTGGTATTCTTTGCTTTCAGCCAAGATCCATTTGACTTCAACAGTGTCCTTCATTCCATGTCCTCTTCTGAATCTGATGAATTTCTGGCAGCTCCCTGTTGATGTACTGATGTACCATTTTTTGAATTATTTTTAGCACAATTCTACTTGCATGTGATATTAATATTGTTCAATGGTTTCCACATTCCACTGAGTTACCTTGCTTTAGAGTTTTGGGCACAAATATGGCTGTCTTCCAATTGGTTGGCCATACAGCTAGCTGTCTTCTAAATTTCTTGGCATAAACAAGTAAGCACTTCCAGTTCTGCATCAGCTTATTAAAATATTTTAATTTTTATTCCTGAAAATTATTTGAGCCTTATTTTTCACTAGTGCCTTCAGTGCTGCTTGTACTTCTTTAGTACCATTGGTTCTTGATCATATATTACCTCTTGAAATGTTTGAACATCAACCAATTCTTTTTGGTACAGTGACTCTGTATTCCTTCCTTCCAAAATATGTTGTTGTTGTTGTTATGTGCCATCGAGTCGGTTCCGACCCATAGCGACCCTGTATAGGGTTTCCGAGGGTGTAAATCTTTACGGGAGTAGAAAGCCTCATCTTTCTCCCGCGGTGCAGCTGGTAGTTTCGGACTGCTGACCTTAAGGTTCGCAGCCCGATAAATTTACAAAAGGAAGAAGCCAAACCAACCATCTCTAATGCCTGAGTAATCTATATATAAGGGGTCAAGGCCAAGCCCACTTTGAGATCATGAACTACAGAAATCCAGTAGCATACAGCCACACAGATCACACATCTCTCCTTCACAGACACAGAATCAACATCAACGAACGCATAGAAATAGCTGCACACCAAGAATTCTGCACTCACATAGACATATATATATGTTGTTGTTAAATGCTGTTGAATCGGTTCCAATGCATATCGACCTTATACCCACTGCCAAATAGGAGTCCTGGTTGTAGGGTAAGCAGTGGACTTCTAACCAAAAGGGAAGCAGTTCAAACTCACCAACTGCTCCTTAGAAACCTTATTCAGGGTTGCTATAAGTTGGAACAGACTCAATGGCACTAAATAACAACAGCGAATTGCCACATACCAAAATATGTGTAGTCATATAGATACATAGATACAAGACATATGATTCCTAGGAGAATACACATATGGAGACACAGACAAGTATGCATAACTACAAAAATGACAGCTATGCAAATTATAATTAACCAAATCAAGCTCACTGCTATCAAATTGATTCTGACTCATTACCACCCCTTAGAACAGGGTAGAAATTCCCTAAAGGGTTTCAAATGTTGTAAATCTTTACAGAAACTGTCACATTTTTCTTCCATAGAGAAGCTGGTGGGTTTGAACTGTCAGCCTTTAAGTTAGTAGCTGAGTGCTTAGATACTGCACCACCAGGATTCCTTGAAAATTACAATAACTACCATTTATCAGGAGTTTACTGTGTGTCCAGCACTTTACATAAACCCCCAGATTAAATCAACTGTAAATCTGAGACTGTAAATCTTCATGGGAGCAGACTGCCTCATCTTTCTCCTACGGAGTTGCTGGTGGGTTTAAACTGCTGACCACCATAATCCTCACAAGCATTCCTAAGAGGGAGTATTATTAATCTCATTTTGTGAATGAAGAACTAAAGCTTAGAGGAGATAATAACTTGCTAATAGTCACTCAACTAGTATGGTTAGTTTCAGAGCAAAAATTCGAAACCAGGTAAGTCTCCCTGAAAAGCTGTAATTCTTACACACCCTTATGCTGTAGCTACCACTAATAAACAGAAGTGCACTCATTTACAAGTACTCATTTCCCTGGCCACGAGAATTTTTGAATATGATTAGCATAAATTCAGAATCTGTTGTCATCATAATCATGTGTTTGAACTAAACAATCTGGAATTCCTTTGGGTCATTAGTACTCATTAGTAAATTATAATGTGTTTAAATTACCTCTGGAGTATTTAAATTTAAACACTCCTATCTTGGAGCAGAGCCAGACAATATCTTTAAATAATAGCACTACAATTAAAGCTTAGGGTAAGCTTAGGATCCCTTTCAAGTTACCAAAAGATTACTCTTCACGGCAGAATTAAAAACAAGAGTCTAATTAATTAATGTTCTAATTGTTCTTTCTTTCTGCAATCAGCATGGCAATTTCCTCTAAGCAGATGCTGCACAGATATCCACAGAGAACCTCAGCTGATACTTGGCCTGGGTATGGTGTCTGAGGAGCAGTTACATTTCCCTGTTCTGTCCTGGGCAACTGTGGGGCACCCCTCTGGTTTCAAACACAGCCAAGAATATTGGAGCACTTCATTTACCTCCAGGATAGGGAAACCAACCACCCCAATTTGCCCAAGGTAGTCCAGTTTGCTCCTGTTTTCTTGATTTACTTATTAAGAGTACTCTAAAGAATATCCTAATGGACTCAATGACATTTAACAACAACAACAAAGAGTATCCTGACTTGGATTATAGCTTACCTGATCACCCTACTTCAGACTATTCATAGAACCATGAATCTATCTAGCAGGGAAGGAGACAGGATCGGCATGAGTATGAATCACAGGATGTTGACTTTCTTCCTAGGAGAAAACTCCTATTGTCCTTGGTATTTGGACCACAGAATGGATGTCCTGTCATGGTTACCTAGTTTGTATAATAACCAAAAACAACCCCAGTTACTAGTTCTCTGTCACAGTTCCCTAGTGCTGATATAACAGAAGTAGCACAAGTGTGTAGTTTTAAAGAAGATAAATTTATTTTCTCACATTTCTGGAAGCTAAAAGTCCAAATCAAGATCTCAGTCATGTTAATTCATTCCTTTCCAGTAGTCTGGGCATTCCTTGGTTCATTGGCTTATGGAGGAAGCTCACATGGTGTTAGTCTTTCCCAGTTTGTGGTTACCTCTGTGGCTAATTTACTCTTTCTATAACTCAGAACTAATTAAGTTTAGGACATATCCTACATCTTACATAATGCAATCTCGTATTATGTTAATGAGGTATGCCCTCATGTGAGGTTGTATCAGTAACATTATATTATGTTACATTATATCCACAGGTATATGGGTTAGATTTCCAACACATAGTGTGTGAGGATACAATTCATAATACCCCACTATACACGATAGGAACAAAACAAAATTAAAGTGTTTTCCTAGAACTTTGCTGTTATTAACTGTCATTGAGTTGGAACACTATCAGATAGCACGAGAATTTTGAATACTGAAAGATGGTGAATGGTATCAGAATATTGTCAGATATAGTGCCAGAAGATGAGTCACTCAAATTGGAAGGCGCTCAAAATACTACTGGAGAAGAGCAGTCTCTTAAAAGTAGAGTTGACTGTGATGACACGAATGGAGTAAAGTTTTCAGAACCTTCATTTGCTGATGGGCACAACTCAAAACATAAAGAAACAGCTGTAAGCATCCATTGATAATTGGAACATGAAATGTACTAAGTGTGAATCTAGGAAAATGGAAAGTTGTCAAAAATGTAATGGCATGCATAGACATCGATACCATAGGCATTAGTGAGCTGAAATGGACTGGTATTGGCCATTTTGAATCTGACAATCACATGGTTCACTATGCCAGGAATGACAAATTTAAGACGAATGGTGTTGCATTCAGCATCAAAAAGAAAAGCTCAAGATCTGTCTTGATGTACAATGCTGCCTGTGATAGGATAATATCCATACACTTATAATGAAGGATTGCTAATACAACTTTTATTCAAATTTACACACCAATCCATAAGCCAGTGGTGATTACATTGAAGAATTCTACCAACTTCTTCAGTCTGAAATTGATGAAACATGCAAGCAAAATGTACTGATAATTACTGGCTATTAGAATGCAAATGTTCAAAACTAAGAGGAAGGATCATTATTTGGAAAATATGGCCTTAATAATAGAAACAATGTTGGTGATCACATAATAGAATTTTGGCAAAATCAAACACTTCTTTATTGCAAATACCTTTTTTAAAACAACATAAAAGACAATTATACACTTGTTCTCAGAACTTAACTCTCCTGACCTCAAGCCTAGAAAACTTTTTTTTTTTTTTTGAAAAAGGAAGCTACGTTTTGTTGCTTATGCTAAGATCATGTTAGTGCAGTGGCTAAATGCAAGGGCTCGTGAGTCTTCTCTACTGAGATTTGAATCCTGACTCTGCCATTTATCTGATGTATATCTTTGGGCAAGATATTTCACTTTTGTGCCTCAGTTTCTTCACCTATATAGTGGGATAATAGTAGTGCCTACCGCAGGGGATTGTTGAGAGGACTATATGAGATACTGCCTTTAAAACCCTTAGAACAGAGATTTTGAGTGCTATCAAGCACTCAATATAGAACCATTTTGAGCAACAATTTGTGGGACCTCTATTCAGGTTTTGGTTGTATAATCATATACATCAATAATCTGATAATGTGCATCAAATGATTAACTGTTGTTTGCAGTAACCAAAGAAGGAGGTAAGATTAACTGTATGGAAATTAACTTGATGATAGGTCCCTATGATACACAAATATTTTATGTAGTTCTAGTGAACTATAGGTCTCCAAGCTGTTTTTTTTTTTTTTTTTAGTTTTTATTGTGAGGTTTACGTGGGAGAACATCAGCTTTACACTCTTCCTATTGTATTTCGTTTCATTGCAATGAATACAATCCCCTCCATGCATTATCAAATAACCCCAAAGGTTACACCACACAGGCCTGCTCCCTGACCACCATCACACAGCCCTTCTCCTTCCCTGAGTTCAGTGTCCCCAGTTGCTCCATTTGTCCACATCATCGTCTCTGTCTCCATCCTTGGTGTCACTGTGTCTCTGCGTTGGGTCCCGCTCTCCGTTCTTCTCACTTGATGGTCCTGGGGACCTCCGCTCCTGGGCTGCAAAATCAATCACTCTCCTACTTTTATCAAAAAACATTTACCTCTATATTTCCTAGCCTCATAGTCAGTCCTGAGGGGATTATTCGCTATTGTCCCACAAGAGTCATCCCCATTTCCTATGCCAGCCTGGTCCCAATGGATTGGAAATCATTCAGTGGTGATTCTACCTTCCCCCGCCTTGTCTGGAACTAGGCTCCCTCTTGAAAGCTTGCAAGCCAGT
Organism: Chrysochloris asiatica; assembly: GCF_000296735.1. Taxonomy (NCBI): domain Eukaryota; kingdom Metazoa; phylum Chordata; class Mammalia; order Afrosoricida; family Chrysochloridae; genus Chrysochloris; species Chrysochloris asiatica. The sequence continues at coordinate 422,976 of NW_006408677.1, read as the reverse complement.
TACTTCTTGCCTTTATAGGCCCCCCAATTTTGTGTAGCCAATGTCTAAGTTGCCCAACCCTGTCAACCCTGTGTACTGAGGAGGTGGGAGTGACCTCGGTGTAAGATTTGTTCCCTTTTTTGAGCTACTACATCCATAAGTATAGGTAAAGTTCATCAAATTGTAGCAGGTTATTCTTTTTTTCCACCCCTCTCTTCTTTCTTTTTCTAGTGGAGTTCTGATCATCCAGCCATTGAAGCCAGGTCAAGTGGATACTATCTGCAAGTATGGATGTTCTTGTGCTTCTCTCCTCACTTCATATCAGCTGGACATTTCACTCTCCATCTAGTCCTCTGTGGCCATGTCACTGCCTCTGGGCCCAGGAGTCTCCAGGTTTTGCCATCTGCTGGCCATCCAGGTCTCCACCTGGGTTCATGGGGGTCTATTGAATGCGGTCGGGCTTAGCTCCCAACTTCATTGCTGTTTTTATACCTCTTCCCTTATCGGAGACCAACGTGGTCACCAGACAGACCACATGCCTGCTCATGTATTCCCCTTGAGTCTCAGTCTGTAAGGGGGTTTGCTCTGAGGAGTCCCGACCACTTGCCTTGATGGCTCCTGGGCAAACAGTTTATATGTTCTTGTAGTAATCAATCAGACTGCCATTATTGTTTTGGATTTTTCCTGTCAGTTTTTCTTTCACGAAGTATCTTCTGTTCTTCTAGCCGATCCAGGCTGGTCTACTCATCCTTTCCAGTGAAAATTTCCTACCTCAGTCGGTTTTGGATGGGGTTCTGGATTCCATCTATGGTCTTGTGCAATGTAAAGGCTCCACAGGAAGCCTCTTTCACTGGGCAACTTCATAGGCTGAAGGTGGACTTACAAGATTTCTGTAGTGATGATTTTGGCTATTCCTTTCTCCCCACCTCAAGTGTCTATTTTATAATGGTAGGGAAGGGAAACCAAGATTCAAAACCAGCCAAGCAAGCATCTTAACACTATTTCCCCCTTTTACCCCTTCAAACCATGCCTCAATCCCTGTATCCTTGAACCCTGTCGTACCAAGGTTGTGCATATATCATCATTTACCACTGTCCCACTTAGCCCATGCAAACCTGCCTAAGCATTCTCCCAGCAGCCTTGTTCTTCCATTCACCTCCCCCTTCTTGTGTATTGTACCCCTGCACACCCACAACCAAGCTATCCTGTGTCTATTCCCTACCCTGTGCTTTGTCTTCCACTCCCTCCCTCCCCTTCTCTCATCCCATACATCCTGGTGATCAGCAAATATATATATATATATATAAAATTTCCCCCCCCACTTTTAGTGTGGGTTCTTTTTCTTATTCTTTTACAATAGTGGTCCTGTGTAGTATTACTCATTTTGTGACTGACTAATTTCACTCAGCTTAATTCCTCAAGGTTCATCCATGTTATGCGGTGACTTGCAGCTTCCTTTTTGTTCTTCATAATATTCCATTGTGTATATGTACCACAGTTTGTTTATCCATTCTTCAACTGATGGGCACTTAGGCTGTCCCATCTTTTTGCTATTATAAATAGTGCTGCTATGAATATTGGTGTGCATATATCTACTTGTGTTATAGCTTGTATTTCTTGTGGGTAAATACCAAGTAGAGGAATTGCTGGAGCATAAGGTATTTCTATTTCCAACCTTCTGAGGAAGCACCATATTGCTTTCCAGAGAGGCTGGACCATTTTGCAATCCCACCAGCAATGTAGGATCATCCTAGTCTCTCCATATCCTCACCAGCATTTACTGTCCTCTACTTTTTTTTAATCTTTGCTGTTATTGTTGGTGTGAGATGATATCTCATTGTTGTTTTGATTTGCATCTCTCTAATGGCTAGTGATCGTGAACATTTCTTCATATGTTTGTTGGTTGCCCGGATCTCCTCCTCCGTGAAGTGTCTGTTCATGTCCTGTGCCCATTTTTTAATTGGGTTATTTGCCTTTTTCTTTTAGAGGTGTTGTAGTTTCCTATATATTTTAGATATGAGTCCCTTGTCTGATGTGTCGTTGCAAAATATTTTTTCCCATTCTGTGGGTTCCCTTTTTACTCTTTTGGTGAAGTCTTTTAATGCACTTAAGTTTTTTAATTTTTAGTATGTCCCAATCATCTATTTTGTCTACTTTTGTGTAATTTTCAAAATATTTGGTAGTCTGTGTATTCCATGTATTAGAGCCCTCACATTTGTCCCTATTTTTTCATTGATGACTTTCATAATTTTGGGTTTCACATTTAGGTCTTTAATCCATGCTGAGTTGGTTTTTGTATAGGGCGTGAGGTAAAGGTCTTGTTTCAGTCTTTTGCATATCACTTTCCAGTTCTGTCAGCACCATCTGTTAAAGAGACTTTCTCCTCCCCATGCAATATATTTAAGTGCTTTGTCAAAAATCAGTTGGCTGTATGTGGATGGGTTAACTTCTGGATTCTCGATTCTGTTCCTGTGATCACTGTATCTTTCATTGTACCAGTACCAGGCTGTTTTGACCACTGTAATCATGTAGTAGATTTTGAAATCAGGGATTGAGAGGCTTCCAACCTTGTTCTTCTTCTTGAACAGTGCTTTGCTTCTCCTGGGTCTCCTTCCTTTCCATATAAAGTTTGTAATTATCTTTTCCATGTCTTTGAAGAATATCACTGGAATCTGGGTTGGGATTGCATTATATGTGTATATTTCTTTGGGTAGTATTGACATTTTCACAATGTTAAGTCTTCCTATCCAGGAACATGGTATGTTCTTCCACTTCTGTAAGTCTCTTCTGGTTTCTTGTAGTAGCGTTTTGTAATTCTCTTTGCATAGGTCCTTTGTTTCTCTGGTTACGTTTATTCTTAAATATTTCATCCTTTGGGTAGCTATTGTAAATGACATTTCTTTTCTGATGTCTTTTTCAGCACTGTCATTGTTACTATAGAGGACTCCAACTGGTTTTTGTATGTTGATCTTATATCCTGCCACTTTGCTGAATCTTCCAATGATGTCTAGTAGCTTTTTTACTGAGTCTTTGGGGTTTTCTATGTATAGGATCATATCGTCTGCAAATATAGAGAGTTTTACTTCCTCTTTGACAATTTGGATGCCTTTAATTTCTCTATTTGGCCATATTGCTCTTGCTAAGACTTCCAAAACAATATTGAAAAGGAGTGGTGAAAAAGGGCATCCTTATCTGGTTCCCGTTCATAGAGGGAAGGCATTCAGTTTCCCTCCATTGAGAGTGATGTAGGCTGTTGGTTTTGTATGTATACTCTTGATTATGTTGAGGAATTTAACTTCAATTCCTAATTTGTTGAGTGTTTTTATCAGGAATGGATGTTGGATTTTGTCAAATGCCTTTTCTGCATCAATCAGTATAATCATGTGGTTCTTTTCCTTTTTCTTATTTATGTGGTGGATTTCACTGATTGTTTTTCTAATGTTGAACCATCCTTGCATCACTTTTATGAAACCCACTTGGTCATGATGTATTATTTTTTTGAGGTGGTACTGGATTCTGTTGACTAGGATTTTGTTGAGAATTTTTGCATCAATGTTCATGAGGGACATTGGTCTGTAATTTTCTTTCTTAGTGATGTCCTTCTCTGGTTTTGGTATGAGGGTTATGCTTGCTTCATAAAAAGTATTAGGAAGTTTTCCATTCTCTTCTATATTCTAGAATAATTTGAGTAGAATTGGTGACAGTGCTTCCCTGAATGTTTGGTAGAACTCACCAGTGAAGCCATCTGGGCCTGGACTTCTTTTGGTTGGGTTCTTTTTGATGACCTGATCCATTTCTTCTTTTGTTATGAGTCTGTTCAAGTTTTCTACTTCACTTTGTGTAAGTTTTGGTAGGTGGTGTTTTTGTAAAACTGCATCCATCTCTTTCTAAGCTTTCAAATTTTTTGGAGTGCAACTCTTCATGGTATTCTGTTATTATCCTTTTTATTTCCTTTAGTTCCATTGTGACATTGCCCATGTGATTTCTAATGTGAGTTATTTGTGTCTTCTCCCTCTTTTCTTTGGTTAGATTTGCCAGTGGTTTGTCAATTTTATTAATCCTTTCAAAGAACCAGCTTCTTGTCCTGTTGATACTTTCTATAGTTTTTCTGTTTTCCAATCTAATTTATTTCTGCTCTTATCTTTATTATTTCTTTTCTTTTGGTGACTGTAGGTTCCCTCTGTTAGTCAATTTCTAATTGTTGAAGATGCTGTGTTAATGTGTTAATTTTGGTTCTTTCTTCTTTTTGGATGTGTGCATTTACCACAATATATTGTCCTCTCAGCACCACTTTCACCGTGTCCCAAAGATTTTGATATGTTGCGTTTTCATCCTCATTTGTTTCTAGGAACTTTATGAATTCACATTTAATTTGTTCTTTTACCCAGTCACTTTTCAGCAGGGTGTTGTTCAATTTCCATGTATTCGACTTTATTTCCTTAGTCTTCTTGTTGTTGATGTCTAGTTTTATAGCACTGTGGTCTGAAAAGATGGTCTGTAGTATTTTGATATTTGTAAATTTATGGATGCTGGCATTGTGTCCTAACACACGGTCAATTCTGGAGAATGTTTCATGTGCGCTGGAGAAGAAAGTAGATTGTCCTGTTGTTTGGTTGAATGCTCTGTACACGTCTCTGAGGTCAAGTTGGTTAATTGTGCTGTTTAGTTCTTCTTCATGATCAAGTGGGATTCATATTAGGAATGGAAGCATGGTTCAATATTAGAAAAATGATCAACATTATCCACCATATAAACAAGAAAAAAGAAAAGAACCACATGATCATATTGAATGATGCAGAAAGGGCATTTGACAAAATCCAACATCCATTCCTGATAAAAACACTCAACAAAATAGGAATTGAAGGTAAATTCATCAACATAATTAAGAGCATATGTAGAAAACCAAAAGCCTACAGGAACCAGACAAGGATGTCCTTTGTCACCACTCCTATCAAGAGCTCTATGGCAAGATAGGGAAATGAAAGGCATCCAAATTGGCAAAGAGTAAACCTCTCTCTTTTGCAAATGATATGATCCTATATGTAGAAAACCCCAATGATTCAGTAAAAAAAGCTACTAGACCTCATTGGAAGATTCAGCAAAGTGGCAGGATATAAGATCAACATACAAATATCAGTTGGGTTCCTCTATACCAAAAATGACAGCATTGAAAAGGACATTAGGAAAGCAATACCATTTACAATAGCCACCCAAAGGATTAAATATCTAGGAATAAATGTAACCAGAGAAACTAAGGACTTATACAAAGAAAACTACAAAACACTAATAAAAGAAACCAAAAGAGACTTACAAAAATGGAAGAATGTACCATGCTCCTGGATAGGAACACTTAACATGAAGAAAATGTCAATACTGCCCAAAGCAATTTACACATATAATGCAACCCCAATCCAGATTTCAACAATGTTCTTGAAAGTGATGGAAAAAAAATTACAAACTTTATATGGAAAGAAGGAGACCCAGGATAAGCAAAACACTGCTTAAGATGAAGAATAAGGTTGGAAATCTCTCATTCCCCAACTGCAAAATTGACTACATGGCTACAATGGTCAAAACAGCTTGGTACTGGTGCAATGAAAGATACATTAATCAATGGAACAGAATTGAGAATCCAGGAATTAACCCATCCACATACAGCCAACTGATTTTTGACAAAACACCTAAATATATTGCATGGGGAGGTGATAGTCTCTTCAACAAATTGTGCTGACAGAAGTGGATAGTGATATGCAAAAGACTGAAACAAGACCTTCACCTCACAACTTATACAAAAACCAACTCAACATGGATTAAAGTCCTAAATGTGAATCCCAGAATTATGAAGGCCATCAATGGAAAACTAGTGACAAATGTGAGGGCACTAATACAGGGCATATACAGAATTCCAAACATTTTGAAAAGTACACAAAATAGATGAGTGGGACACACTAAAAGTTTAAATCTTTTGTGCATCAAAAGACTTAACCAGAAGAGTAAAAAGGGAACCCACAGAATGGGTAAAAATATTTTGCAATGACACATCAGACAAGGGACTTATTTCTAAAATATATAGGAAACTACAACACCTCTACAAGAAAAAGACAAATAACCCAATTAAAAAATGGGCACAGGACATGAACAGACACTTCACCAAGGAGGAGATCCAGGCAGCCAACAAACATATGAAGAAATGTTCATGATCACTAGCCATTAGAGGGATGCAAATCAAAACAACAATGAGATATCATCTCATACCAGCAATAACAGCAAAGATCAAACAAGTAGAGGACAATAAATGCTGGCAGGGATGTGGAGAGACTGGGACACTCCTGCATTGCTGGTAGGACTGGTCCAACTTCTCTGAAAAGCAATATGGCACTTCCTCAGAAAGTTGGAAATAGAATTACCTTATGATCCAGCATTTCCTCTACTTAGTATTTACCCACAAGAAATACAAGCCATAACATAAGTAGATATATGTACACCAATGTTCATAGCAGAACTATTTACAATAGCAAAAATATAGAGACAGCCAAAGAGCCCATCAACTGAAGAATGGATAAACAGACTGTGGTACATACACACAATGGAATATTATGCTACCTTGAAGAATAACAAGGAAGCTGCAAGCCACCGCATAACATGGATGAACCTGAGGATATTATGTTGAGTGAAATTAGTCAGTCGCAAAAGAAGAAATACTGCATAGAACCACTACTGTAAAAAGACTAAGTAAAAGAACCCATACTAATGCAGGGGTGGTTCTTTGCTGGTTGCTGGGATGTGGGGGGGTTGGGTGAGGGGAGGGAGGGGAAGGTAGAGCACAAGGTAGGGAAGAGACACAGGATAGTTCAGGTGCTAGGGAGGGGGGCAATATACAAGAAGGGAAAGGGGAATGGAAGAACAAAGCGGATGGGAGAACAATTAGGCAGGTTTGCATGAGCTAACTGGGACAGCGGTAAAGAATGATGTATGCACAACCTTGGAACAACAGGGCTCTGGGATACAGAGACTGAGCCATGGGTGGAATGGGAAAAAGGGGGGAAATAATGTTAAGATGCTTGGCTGTCTTTTGAATCTTGGTTTCCCTTACATACATAAAATAGTCACTGGAGGGGGAGAGAAAGGAATAGCCAGAAATATCACCATAGAAAGCTTGTAAATCGGTCTTATGCCTATAACTGATTGGAAAGCTAAAATGGGGCTACAATGTGCCCAGTGAAGGAGGCTTCCTGTGGAGCCTCTGCATTACATAAGACTATAGGCGGAATTCTGAACAGTATCCAGAATCTTCAGAGGTTGGAAATTTCCTCTTGAAAGGACAAGCAGACCAGCCTGGAACAGCTAGAATAACAGAAGATACTTCTTGAAAGAAAGACCAACAGGGAAAATACAAAACAATATACAAGCAAGTTGCTCACTCAGGAGACATCAAGGCAAGTGGTCAGGTCCCTTCAAGCAAACCCCTCCCAAGACTAAGAATCAATGGAAATACATGCTCTGATTGGTGACCACGTTCATCACCGACAAGGAGAAGTGAAGGAAAAACAGCAATGAAGCTGCAAGCTAAGCCCTACAACATTCAATAGACTCCTGTGAACCCAGGTGGAGACTTGGTTGGCCAGCAGTTTGGCAAGACCTGGGGATTCTTCAGGCCAGAGTCAGTGACATAGCCACAGAGGACTAGAGTGGAGAATGGTGCATCCAGCTGATAAGAAGAGAGGGATAAGAAGAGAGGGCATATGCATAAGAGCACCCACACTTGCATATAATACCCAATTGACCTAGATTCAATGACTTGATGATCAGAGCTCAACTAGAAGAAGAAAGAAGAGGAAAAAAGAGTCATCGGATACAATTTGATGAACTTGACCTACACCTATTGATGCAGTAGCTCAAAAGAGGGAACAAATCTTTACAGCAAGGATCATTCCCACCCCCTCCATACACTTAATAGACTGGGATGGGCATATTGGACATTGGCTAACCAAAGTGGGGAGGCTACAAAGGCAAGAAGTGACTGGCTTGCAAGCTTTCTAGAGGGAACCTAGATCCAGTGGGCATGGAGGAAGGTAGAATCTCCACTGAGTAGTATCCAATCTGTCTCAGCAGGGCTGATGAATGGAAATGCGGATAGTTCTCTTGTGATACAATAGTGAATAATTGTTATCAGGACTGATTGTGAGGGTTGGAAATGTAAAGGTAGACATTTTGTAGCAAAGAGGGGAGTGATTAACTTTTCAGTCTAGGAGCAGAGATCCCTGGGACCATCAAAGGAGAAAAGCGGAGAGCAGGACCCTACCCAGAGAAGCAGTGATGCCAGAGATGGAGGCAGAGATGATGACGTGGAGACATGGAGCAGCTGGGGACTCTAGACCCAGAGAGGAAGAGGGGCTGTGTGCTGATGACCGGTGGGACAGGCTTACAGGGTTTTGCTTATAGGTACAGCCTTTGGTTGGTTGATGATGCATAGAGGGGATTGTAACCATGGCAATGAAACAATATACAACAGGATGAATGTAAAGCTAATGTTCTCCCATGTAAACTATCACATAATTCACAATAAAACATTTAAAAAACAAAACAAAACAAAACAAAACACCCCACCACTTTGAAACAAATAAAACTGTAGCCGACTGTCCAGTCACCTTGCTGCACAGGCTGTGTCTGTGCACCATAGAAGCCTCCAGCCGTGGTTGGGGGTGTCCGCTCACTCAGGCCCCTCCTCTAGTCACCACCATGGAGTTGCACAGATATATGTTGAGAAGTTAATGGGAGAGAGATTGCCCCCTATTTTGTCTGTGAAGGTCAGTTAGGTATCTGCGTGTGCACAGCGTAATTATCTAGATAGTTGCATCCTTTTATGTTGGGGTTTTATAGATTGTTCTATGGTTTGTCTGTCAGTCCTGATGGGCCTGCTTTTTTGTTGCTAGATAGTAAAGTGTCCTGCACAAGTTAATTTTAGGGCTGCAGCCTTGAGGCTGACGTCATAGGGAGCCACCAAGCTCTTTCTCTCTGTACCATGGGAAAACTGTGGAGTCAGCGCTGGACTTTTTTTTTTTTTTTTTTTTTAGGGGGGAGGCTGCACACCCACCCACCTGAAGGCGTCCATGCTTGGCAAAGAAGGCATGACAGGGAATGTTGTTGTTGTTGTTATGTGCCGTGGAGTCGGTTCTGACTCATAGTGACCCTGTACAGGGTGGCCGAGGCTGTAAATCTTTACGGGCGCAGAAAGCTTCATCTTTCTCCTGCGGAACAGCTGGTAGTTTTGAACTGCTGACCATGAGATTAGCAGCCCGATTCGTAGCCACTACGCTACCAGGGAATAGGAGGAAAAAATGTGTAGAATCCCCCACACCTCCTTTTGCAAATGTCTCTGCTTCGCTTTTAGCACTGGTTCCCTGTGCCTGTCTAGCTTTAGCCCCGCCCTCTGAACTCTGCCTGGGCAGGGTGGCCACAGCGGGAGTCCCATCTCCAGCGATTTCTAACTCGCAGTATTTTCCTTTATATCATGATTTTTTTCATTTGCAAGTGCGGGAACCTGATGTCCTGGACCTTATGGTAGATCCAGAGCTCTGGTGTTGTTCCATGAGCGCAGCTTCTCTGGGTTTTCGATTCCTCCCCCATGGAGCCTTTCCTACCTCAGCTGTCTCTGCAGCCACCCAAACTGGAATTTCTCTGAGCTCTTTTGACACCATGAAAGGAGTCTCTATTTCATCAGGTTATGTTTTCAGTTCCTTTCTAAGGACTCTACAGGAAGGGGTCTCCTTTAAATGGTTTTTGGAGATCTGGGAATGAAACTTACCCTGAAATAAATTGTAGGAAAAAAATAATAAAGCCTGCTGGGGTAAAAAGGTGTTACAGAGTTTTTCCTCCTGGGGAATTTTAAGTGTATGACATTTTCCACCCAATTCTAACGATATAACCATGGCCTACTGTCTCAATCAAATGTCGTTTCAGCCTTAACATTAACTGCCAGAACCTACCAGTTTGATGCCAGCTGTAGTGCTTCTATAGCCAATGGTTCAGACATTTCAGAAAATAGCATATGATCAATAACTGATGGTACTAAAGGAGGAAGTCCAAGCTTTACTGAAGGCCTTGGTAAAAAACAGAGCTCCAGGAATGACAGAATGCCAATTGAGATGTTTCAACACATGGATACAACACTGGAAATACATATTAATCTATGACAAGAAATTTAGAAGACAGCTACCTGGCCAACCAACTAGAAGATATCTGTATTTGTGCGCGTTCCAAAGAAAAGGTATCCAACAGAATGCGAAACTTATTGAACAATATCATTAATATCACAGGCAAGTAAAATATTACTGAAGATAATTTAAAAAGTTTGCAGCAGTACATTAGTAGGGAATTGCCCAAAATTCAAGCTGGATTCAGAAGAGGTCATGGAATAAGAACTGTCATTGCTGGTGTCAGATGGGTCTTGACTGAAAGCAGAGAGTACCAGAAAGATGTTTGTCTGTGTTTTGCTGACTATGCCAAGGCACTCAACTCTATGAATCATAACAAACTATGGATAACACAAAAAGAAAGGGAATTTCAGAACACTTTTTTTTGTGCTCATATGAAACCTGTAAGAGTTAATCATTCAAACAGAACAAGAAGATGCTGCTTGGTTTAAAATCAGGAAAGGTTTGAGTCAGGGTTGTACCCTTTCACCATACTTACTTAATCTGTATGCTGAGCAAATAATCTGAGAAGTTAAACTATATGAAGTAGAATGCAGTGTCAGGATTGATGGAAGACTCATTAACAACCAGCAATATGCAGATGACAGTACCTTGCTTGCTGAAAGTTAAAAGTACTTGAAGCAATTATTGATGAAGATCAAAGATTATAGTCTTCACTGTGCATCATGCCTCAACATAAAGAAAACAAAAATCCTCACAACTGGACCAATAAGCAATATTAGGACAAACAGAGAAAAGTTTGAAGTTGTCAAGAATTTCATTTTATTTGGGTCAACAATCATTGCCCATGGAAGCAGCTGGTGTATTTACATTGGTCAAATCTGCTATAAAAGACCTCTTCAAAGTGTTAAAAAGCAAAGGTGTTACTTTGCAGATTAAGAGGCAACTGGTATTTTCAATAGTCTCATGTGCTTGTGAAAGCTGGACAGTGGAGAAGGAAGATCGAAGAGTTGATGCCTTTGAATTATGGTGCTGGCAAAGAATATTGAATATGTCATGGGTTGCCAGAAGAATTTACAAATCTATGTTAGACTAAGTATAACCAGAATGTTCCTTAGAAGCTTGCCATCTAGTCAGTTCTGACTCATAGCAACCCTGTGTACAACAGAATGAAATACTGCCTGGTGCTGCACTATCCTCACATCATTGCTATGTTTGAGTCCATTGTTGCAGCCACTGTCAGTCAGAACACTCCTTGACAGTGTTCCTCTTTTTTGTTGACCCTCTACTTTACCAAACATCATGCTCTTCTCCTTGGAATGGTTCCTCCTGATAACGTGTCCAAAGTACATGAGATGAACTCACACCATCCTTGCTTCTAATGCATCCTTGCATTCTGGTTGTACTTTCTGCAATACGCATGTGTACATTCTTCTGGCAGCCCATGGTATATTTAATGTTCTTCTTCAACACCATAAGTCAATTCATCGATTCTTCTACAGCCTTCTTTCTTCATTGTTCACCTTTCACATGCATAAGAGGTAATTCAAAATATAGCTGGGATCAGATATACCTTAGTCTTCAAAGTGACATCTTTGCTTTTTAAAACTTTAAAGAGATCTTTTGCAGCAGATTAGCCCAATATGTTGTTTGATTTCCTGATTGTTGAAGATTTTTCTTTTCTTTATATTGAGGTAAAATCCATAACCTTGTCTGTATTGGGTAAGGCAAAAGAGCAAGCAGACAACAAAAGTGTCTACAAGGTGAGTTGTCTGGGGAAGTGTGCTCAAAATGGAGATATAGAGTACATTTTGCAACATACTAAACCTTTGTCAAGCTGGATGTTCTTTATTTAGGTTGATTATGCTAAGGTGAGGTTAAACCCTAATGTTTCTTCCAGTGTAAGAAAGCTGCTTCTTTGGCACTGAAGGTCTGTTCTCCATGGTGTTTCCAGTTCTAAAGTTTAATGTTCTGAACCCTGGGCTGTCCTGTGGTTCTCATACTACATATAATGTCAAATATTTTCATTTCACAGCCATCAAGTCAGGGATACTCATACCTGTTTTGGTCAAGACAAAAGAAGCAGGGTCTAGAACAAATGTCTAAAGCATGTATCATTGTACAAGAATCTAAAGCTCTGCCAAGATGTCCATCCTTGGCTCACATCGATTGTGTTATGAAACCCCAACATCCAGTGAGGTGTGAGTGAGTTGTTCCTTTGACACTAAGGTTCGTTCTCTACTTTCCCATCACAGAGCTGGATAGCTATCATTTTGTAGGCAAATTGAGGTTGGCAGAAGAAACACAGATTTGATGTTCCCTTCCTCCCCACCACCCCCACCGCCTGCCCCGTCCTCAATATGGAGAGAACTGTACAAGCGCTAAACAACAAAAATGTTTGTCTATCATCTTGGGAGGATATGAACTCTGTTATTATTCTGCAGGGATACAATTCTGGTGGGACATTCAGAACTCCCTGTAGTGATTGCCAGGGATGTGTTACCCAGTAAGCAACGTGTAAGTACTTATAGTGAACAATTTCACAGTGTCATAAAGTTCATGTGAAATTGATCACTACTGATTAGTAAGTAAGCACATGCTTACCCTGCTTACAGGGTACATTGCTTTGCCAGAGATTATAAATTTGAAAAGAGGCTTTGCTTCTGTAGAAAGGTGCTGTGTTGTTTGGAGAGAGAAAGACATCAGTCTTACATAGAAGCAGAATCTCTGATGTGGCAAAAAAAAAAAAAAATACGTGTGAAACGTTTCACTACAATTATGGTTCATAAGTAAGTACAAGTAAGCGCATGCTTACCTTGCTTATTGGGTAATCCTACACTGGTGACCCCTACTTATTTCCATGGTCACATTCTTTTCAGGTTCCTTGATACCTCTTACCTAAGAAGCAGGTTGAGCAGGCAAGTTAAAATGTAAGCACAACTCTTCTTTGCCTGCCCCAGAGGCCCCAAGTCTAGTGACTTTGAACTGTGTGGAACAGTCATATTCATGCAGATGCAGTGTTGGTGTCCTGGAGTTTGTGTACACCAGTTCCTGAGAGATGATTCTGTGTGCCTTTCTTTTCAACCCCATATTCAGTGTCATCATCTTGCTAGCTTGCAGTCAATCAAGATGGGAATATTTTCACCATGAAAATTGGCAATGCTACAAATCAGGAGCCCCTTCTCCAGAGAGTCAGTTGTTGAAAATTTACCAGCTTTACCTCTGGACATGATAACTACCATTGTGTCAAATTTTGCTGTCTTATATGGTCAGATGAGATGGGACCCTTTCAGCTCTGGACATTAGGCTAGAGCGAGACTGTTTCAGGTTCAGTTTTTAGACCTGTTTGCTATGGGAGTTCTAGCAACATAACCCCAAATAGTACTGGGCTACCCAACCTCCCCACATATAAGTGACCTCATCCCTTTGGGTCAAATTTGAGGCCCTAAATGATGGGCACTACTATAAAGAACACATCCAAAGGAAGGTAAATGGGAGGAAGCCAAATATAATGGAAGAAGCAGTAACAAGCTTGCTTTCAAGTTGCCGACCATCATTTTGGGGAGTGAGATCGATTTCATTATCAAAGAAAGAATGGGATTTTGTACACAAAGCCAGGAACTAATTTGAACTTTAATGACCAAAACAGAGAGAATTGTGTTAAAGCCAGTATACAGAACCAATGAAATTGATGGAAGTTGAAATACTACAGGCACAGAACAAACAGGCTTTAGGTCACTTGTAAATCTAGGCAAATACAAAACACATGGTATCCTCTAAGAGCACAGGCGTTGTTCTCTGTCTCTCCCTCCCCCCACATGCCTTTCCTCAAAGGTGGTCAGCAGTGTGAGATTACCCAATAAGCAAGGTAAGCACTGGCTTATTTGTGCTTACTTACTAATCTGTACTGAGCAGTTTCACATGTTTTTTAACCACATCAAACCCAGGTGAAACTGTTCACTACAGATTAGTAAATAAGCCAAATTTAGTCCATACTTAACTTTGCTTATTGGATAATCCACCCCTGCTGGTTGGTCACATCTTGCTAGTACTGGAATATGAAAAATGTGTCTATTAATACTCTGCCTATTTAGATTCCAAAGGGGAACTCAAGGCCCCAGCTTGTCCTCCTAGAATGAAGTTAACATCCAATTCTGTCTCTAGCATTCGGAAAAAGAGCCAAATCTGAGTACTAGAGGAATACTGTCTAGGTTAGTCCCTTCCTTTAACAACTTTGGAAACGGAGACCCAGAGAATTGAATTGCTTGAAGTTTCCAAGTTAGTTAGTGGTAGATCTGGGCCCCAGACCCCGGACAACTACAATAATATGAAGCATAAGTCAAATGTTCCTTAAAGATCCCCTCTTGTAAATACCGCCTGTAAAAAAGTTATTGTTGTTAAGTGATGTTGAGTCAGTTCTGACTCATAGTGATCCTGAATAGGGTTTCCGAGGAGTGGCCGGTGAGTTTGAACCACCAGCCTTGTACCATGGTTAAATTAGAGAGACACTGGTTTTCTGTTTATTGGCCTCAGCTGTCCCATTATAGCCCAAAGTCTCCAGCTGTTCTTCCAGATCCACAAGTATTTACAAATTTAGTTCACATGCAGTCCAGAAATCTTGGCTTTTGAAAGTTATTGAGAGCAAATGCTTGACACAAGAGCATCTGCAAACCAGGTGAAATTCTCTCCTATGTAGGGGGAAAAGCATGGCTGGAGTGGTTTTGCTGTATTCATATATCAACAAGCACTACGTGGCATTTCTTCTGTGCTCAGAAACCATTCTTACTAGAAATGACCAAATATTTAAGACAGAATTTACTTCTGGATTGTAGGATTCTATTACTGGGGACTTCTTTATTCTTCAACTATTTCCCAGTTGCCTTGATGCATTGACACAGTGAATCTTTTTGTACAGATTATCAGCACGTCTACAGAAAGTTCCTCTAAGGGCATTTCGGCTCACTCCAACTCTTTTGACGCATACCGTTTCTTTTAATACCAACTCACCAAGATGCCCCACTTTAGCAATTTGGCTGACCATTGCTATCCTTGGGCTTCTTTGAATCATGAGGTATTTTTTGCTGGATTTCAACATCACAGGGTCAACATATAGATATCACTTTACAATTTTGCAACTGTAAGGGAAAGAGAAACTGGAATAAAGGACCATAGACTGCTATGAGCTGACAAGCTACAGATGACCTGCAACCGGGAATCATTCTGCAAGGTTCAGCTATGCTTAGAAGGACAAAGGGGAGTTCTGGGTTTGCTGGTGGAGAGAGAACTCATGACTGTGGAAGGCTCGCTATGTTAAAGGAAAGCTAACTTTGAGTCGTTCTAATAATTTCATGCAGTATGGGGAAACTGAGGTTAATTGAGGTCAAGTTACTCAGCTAGTAAGTAGCAGAACCAGAGTTAGATGCTAGATCTGTTGAATTTCAAAGACCATGTTCTTAATAGAACACTCTGCCCCCATTAAAGGAGGGAGAGAATCTGAGCCAAGTCCTGACTGAAACTCGTCTTCCATCCCTTCTTCAAAAAATTTTCAAGGGTATCTCCCAACTATGTTTATAGGCTCATCTGCTCAAGTCAATGAGTTTGGCAACTCAATGCCAGCCCAGAAAAAGCATTAAAGGTAATAGGAGGTGAAGGCAGCAGCCCTACAGGCACAGAGCCCAGGCTGAACCACAAGGCCTGGCTTTGGAGTATTCCCACCTGCTGACCCTTTACCTAGGCCATATGAATAACCCTTCATAGGTCTAACTGTCCTCATTGCGCCGCCCCAGCATAAACACTACTATTTAATTCAGGAAAAGAAGTTCTACTTACTCTGACAACTTTTTTGTCGTTTGACTAGATTGGGTAGTCAGGGCAGGTTAGCAAACTATGGCAAGCAAACAGAAAATGATTTCACTTCACTTGTCTCAACATTTCTTTGCCGAGAATCTTAAATCTTAGCATTAATTCATTTACTCATGCAACTTACAAATGATGAGTTCCATATGGGGATAAAAAGACAGATTGTATAGTCCATTCCCTCAAGGTGCTCCTCATTTTCTGAAGGCCAGTCTAGTTTGATGGCTAAGTTTGCTTGGACTTGCACCACTTACTAGTTGAGTGACCTTGGACAAATGCCTTAACTTTTCTGTTCCTCAGTTTTCCCATCTGTGAAATAAGGGCTGGGAGGATTAGTTAACCTGTATACAGCACTTACAACAGTACCTGGCACATTGTAAATCTTCAATAAAGACCTATTTGTTGTTGCTGCTGTTAAATGCTGTTGAGTAGGTTCTGACTCATAGTGACTAAGTATAGGGTTCCTGAGGAGTGACTGGTGGGTTACTTATGGTTAGCCATCCAGTGCTTATCTTACAGCACTACACTAGTAGTCTCTATTATCTGTAGCATGAGCCTAGTGAATTCTTCCAAAGTAACTAGCTTTCTAGACAATCACTCTCAGCATAGGGATAAAAACAGAAACCAGATGAGGTGACCTTCCAAGAGGAGAGAATGAATCTCCTTATCTAGTTTATTTTGAGAATGTGTTTCAATTAAAGCATTTTATATACAATTAATTAGACTAACGACTCCAGATACATAGAGAATTCTCTTAAAACAACATAGCTTGGACTGGGCACTTCCCCTATGTGGATCTTGATTTCTCCATCTGGGGCTTGAGAGGACTGGATTTAGTTGTTTACTGGAAACCATTTCTACTGTGACACTCAATACTTCTACTCTTATCACTATTTCCAAAGAAATAAAATGCGGGGAGGAGACCCTGAAAAGTTCATTGGAAAAGTTCCTGTTTTGTCAAGAAGTTTCAGCTAGGGAAGAAAATTCTGATTTTGTGACCAATGATCATTGGTCAAAGTATATTCTTGTTATTGTTAAGTACCATGGAGTCAATTCCAACTCATTAGTGACCCTGTATAGGGTTTCTGAGGAACAGCTGGTGAGTTTGAACTGCAGACCTTGTTGTTCAAATTGACCTTGAGGTCAAATGCTTATCCTACAGCTCCAAAGCAAGACTCCTGTCAAAGTATATGACTTGGTTATAATTACATTCCAGAATCATATGCAGTAACATAAAGATTTGATGAGACTTTAAATTGGATCATCTAGTCCAGGTTTTCTTAACTGTGGTACTATTGAAATTTTGAACCAAATAATTCTTTGTTGCAGGACAAAGATTGTCCTGTGCATTGTGAGATGTTTGGTAGAAACTCTGGCTACTATCCACTAGAAGCCAGTACCTCGTCTGCCCCCAGTTGGAACAACCAAAAAAAATGTCTTCAGATATTCCCTAATATCTCCTGGGGTATGGTTGCTAGACTTTTAGCAAATGAATTTTATCTGGAAAACCAACTTGGGATGTAAAATCATCCCCAGTTGAAGATCACTTGTTACTCACAGTTTGATATGGGTATCACCATGGCATTTGTTAGAAAAGAAGAATCTCAAGCCCCTATTGAATCAGGGTCGTTATGGGTTGAAACCGACTCAATGGCACTTAACAATAACAATGAGTCAGTCTGCTAGACACACAGGTTTAAGGCTAGAGTCAGATGATTGACCAGTGCTACCTGCACAGCACCAACGAGGCAGTCCTCTATATCCCAAGATGTTGAGGTTTACCTTCTGGGCAAGGTATGAGAGCTCAGTGCAAGTACCCTGGGACCCAACAGTTGTCTCAGGAGAGCCTAGCAAGCACCTCATTCCTCAGATTGCATATGACTATGGAGTCCTGGTGTGGCGCTATAGGATAAGCACTGGACCACAAGGTCAGTTTGAACAGCAAGGTCAGTGATTCAAACTCAATAGCCGCTCCTTGTAAAACCTATACAGGGTCACTATGAGTTGAAACCAACTTGATGGTGCTGGGGACAGCATGCGCAGATCCTGGGTTGATCAGTGGCAGCCCCATTAAACCACCTCTAAATATAATCAGTTTAACCCAGATGCTCTCCTTCCTCCTGAAAATATATAGGAATATTAAGAACAATGTAGCATTTTAGGTATAGATAAATGAAGCCCGGTGCCTGAGATCTTGCTCACAAACAAAAGTTTACAAAGTGTACAGAGACAGCTTGGCTCCTTTCAGGAAACTTGCTTTATGTTATGTATCCTTAAGAAACCGCACGTTGCTTCTCTAGATCATTTAAGCCTAAAAGTTAATATATAGCAGCTTGATTGAACCTTTATTTTCCTGTAAAAATAAAAATGTTAGCTTGTTAAGAAAAACTATGAAAATATCTTAAAAGTTGTTCCTGTGAATCATTATGTCCTGTTTTGAATGATTAATCACATTTCAGTTCCATATCCGGTCTTAATCACATCCTCCCTTTGTGACATCCTCCCTGAGTGAATTACATCCTTCCTTTGTAACAAATCCCTCCCTAAAAAAGAGAATAAAAGGCTGAGGTAAAGTGAGTTCTGCATGCAATGCTGTGCAATGCTGGGCAATGTTGTGCAATGCTAGGCAAAATGTTTGCAGATCTGTCTACCTGCCAGCTTGGGTCATATCTGTGTGTCTGTCTTTTTTGTATATATTTCGTCTCTCTCTTTCTCTATCACTTTCGCCACCAGCTATCCCTTCTTCGTGACACTCACACTTCCTTGTCTAGGCGGGACCCTGACATAGGACCTCGACAGACGGCACTTAACAGCAACAATTGTAGGGTGAATCATTCCCCAACTGGAGCAGCTGGTGGGTTTGAACCACCAATCTTGCAGTTAGCAGTCCAGTGCTTATCCTATAACTTCAATGTTGTTAAGTACTGTAGAATCAGTTCCGACTGGTAGCATTCCTGTATAGGGTTTCCAAGGAGCAGCTGGTGAGTTTGAACAGCCAATCCTGAGGTTCAAAACGACTTGCACTCCAGTGCCTATCCTACAGCTCCACACCAGGACTACACATAACTCCAATAGGTGGGGAAAAAAATCAATTTGTTCTTGGCCCAAGGCCAGGGATAGAGAATTTATTGCCTGAAACGACCAGCCCAAATGCCAATGTGTCCATATTCCAGAAAGAATGCAACATCAATCTCTTAAGATGAAGAAATCTGGAAATGCAAGTTAAGAAACAGCCTTTAGAGGCTGCCCACCCCAACCCACATAGCCCAGGGCAGAGGCAGATGAAGAAATTACTGTGTTCATTTGACACCCCACCCTCTGACAAATGCTAGATCCAGTCATTCACTTTTTCTAGTCATTCTGCTGTGCATAAGGTCTCCATGAGTCAGTACCAACTTGATGGCACCTAACAACAACAACAGCAGCAAATGTGAACCATGCCCAAGGGACACTGTTGAATCAAATTTACTTTTATCGTTAAAATCATTTGTTAGGATTTAAGAGTAATTTATTTAATACCAGTTGATTATTAGGTTGTCTTCAAAAGAAAAAAAGAAGAAAGTTCATATCTAGCAGCTCATGCTTGCCAGTTTCCCCACCTGAAATTAATCAAGAAGTGATGTAATGTTTTGAGTGCCTACTACTGCCGCGCTGGGCTGGGCATGATGAAAAATACAAGGGGGCTTCGTAAAGTTTGTAGAAACATTCCATATCTTTCAAATCCATTTTCCACTAACTTTCTTTGAAATCCACCACGCCCCCTCCCATACAGAAGGGAAAATATAGGATGTCTTTATTGCTCTCAAAGAACTTACAAACAAATGCTATGCACATGAAACAAGGACACTTACAAATTGAGCTGAATGCAGTTGGAGTTCAGAGAAAGAATGGGATTATCTGAAAAGAAAGACTTCATGGAAGAGATAAAATGAATGAGTAGAACTTGAATGAGTATGGGTAAGAAGGCATGTCTTTATGCCATCCCTCATTTGAGCTGGTGGCAGATAGTTATTAGGAAGCATACTGGAAATTCTGGTGGGAGTTGGGTGATAAATTTAATTAGTATCAACTCCAGAAAAATGCTAGAAGATGTAAATAATTCAGTTTTGCCCTAGACAGTTTTATAACTATTAGACTCTTACTATTTATGCCAATCATTAAAAACAAAGAACTAAAGCTATTTTAGACACTATTATTAATCCAACTATATTATTAGTGTGACAATTCCTCTTATGAAAATAACTAGAATATGTTTCCTAAATGTAAACTCAAAACTGCCTTCTCACTTCTGTTCTGATCTTGATAGTTTATTTTGAAGAGAACATAATACCTATTTTTTTCTGTAAGTCTTATAAAGGCTTCTGACCCAAAGCAATAAAAATTTGAACAGACCTAAATGCCTTCCCCCTCTATCTATCCAACTCTATTTCATGCCAAACTTCTTGAAGCCTAGTCAACCAGTCTTGTGAAAAGTTTACCTCCTCAAAACACTATTTGAATGGAAATAAAGTCTTATACTTATGTGTACTGGTGTGGTGCTATAGGATCACCACTGGACTGCAAACTACAAGGTCAGCAGTTCAAACCCACCAGCTGCTCCTCCCTATGCAGGGAACTGACTTGATGGCACTTAACAACATCAACAAACTACCTAGCACAGTACTTTGTTCTCAGATACTTGTTTGTTGGTCAAATAAATATAGGTGCTAATTGAGGACAGTAGTATGGTGCTACAGAAACTGCCTTTCCAAATCCTACGCTGGTTGCCTCACAGTTAATTATGATGGCTTGAGTCCTAGGGACTCTAGAGAAATGACTGTCTTCATGTCAATAAAGGTGGCTTCCTGGCCAGATGTTGAATCACTGTGTGTGTAGAAATCACTCTGCCTCTCTTTGCAGCCCAGGAAACCAAGCCATCTCTAGCATGCACCTGTCACTGCAGAGATATTTGACTTTCTCGCCTGGGGAAACCAGAACTAAGTGTGTGGGAGGGAAATTGAACAAACATTTCAGTATCTTATCTTTAAAGCAGGACGAACTGTGTACGTGACATTTCAGAGCCGAGTGTCTAGAATGACTTGGATATCTCAAATAGAACTATTAATCATGAATGGAGAAAAACTTCCAAATTAGACTAAGCTGATAAAAGAGGCAATGGAGAAGGGACAGAGACAGAAAACATTTTGAAATCATAGATTAGGTACCTGATAGGCTATGAGGCAAGATAGATGAATATTAACATTATGAATATGGGGTCTGGGAGAATAATGACTCCTTCCTTTACCTTAAACACTGCCACCAGCTGTCAGTCTTCAAACAAAAAGGCCAAGTTACTACCATCTCACCTAGTGTTGGTTTTCAAGAGAGCTACATTTAATGACTTCACTTCCATCCTTCTGTTTATTTGTTTGAAAGTTAAGCTTGTTTAGTGATCATTGATTCGTTGTGGGGCTGTCAGGTCTGATTTATCAGAAGCTTGTTCATGATGACCTTTAAAATACAACCATGTTATTGCAGTCATGTCATTTTCTTAGCATCAGAGAAATGATTCAGTTGACATGGTCATGCCCTTTTACAACTTACTAAATGTATAAAGTGTTGGACCCTTTCTGTATGGTCCTGTTTCATAAGAACATGGTAACATATTATCAAGATATTGATTACCACTTAGCCTTGAAAGCCTTACCTACATTTCTCCAACAGGGCTACAGTGAATGAAATGAGCTATACTATTAGAACATTTGGCAAGTTGTTAAAGTTGCTATTTGCAAGGGTGTGTTTTTGTTTTTCTAACTTTTTAATTGTGATTTGGGTGAATGTTTACAGAACAAATTGGTTTTCCACTCAACAATTCATAAACATTTTGTTTCATGATATTGGTTGCAGTGCCCATAATGTAACAGAACTCTTTCCACTTCCTCCCTGTGCTTACTATTTCCATTGGTCCTTTTTTTTTTCCCTATCCCTTTCTGCCTTCCTAGCTTTATCCCTGGGTAAATGTTGTCCTTTTAATTTTGTATGTTTTTTACTGTTCTAAGGCAGGAATGGAGAACCTTTTTATTACCAAAATTTATAACATCATTCGTGGGCCACACGAAAGTATCAACTTAAAAATCAACCTGGTCAAACATTTAATTAATTCACCCCTAATGTGATCAGGTGCTCTGGTAGTGTTGAGGTTATGAGTTGGGTTGCTAATCTCAAGGTCAGAAGTTCGAAACTACCAGCAGATCCGTGAAAGAAAGAGAAGGCTTTCTGCTCCTGTAAACATTTACAGCCTCGGAACCCCATACAGGGTCGCTATGAGTCGGAACCAACAACCTGCCACACCACCATCACCACCAACGTGATCGCTGGAACTGCAGTTGCCTTGGCAGGGCCAGACCAAATGATTTCACTGGCCGGGCTGCCAACCTCAAGGTCAGCAGTTTGAAACTACCAGTGGTTCCGTGGGAGAAAGACGAGGCATTCTGCCACTGTAATGATTTACAGCCTCGGAAACCCTGTGCAGGGTCACTATTGAGTTGGAATCGACTCCTCGGTACTTAACAACAACAACAACATATGTCCCGTGGTAGTCCTGGTGTGGTGCTGTGGGTTAATGCGCCAGAGTGCAAAGCCGTTTAAACTGCAAGGTCGGTGGTTCAAGCTCACCAGCTGCTCCTCGGAAACCCCATACAGGGTTGCCGACTGGACGGCACTTCACAACAACAACATATGTCGCTTAGCCGGACGTTCTCTAAACAGCGTGTACCTACCTATTGTTATTGTTCACATTATAGGCCAGTTTATTATTTGGCTGAAAGTTGAGTCACATAGGTGAGTTCAGTTCCAAGTCTGAAGAGCGTCTAAGGACCATAGTCTTGGGGGTTTCCATCAGTCTCTATCTGATCAGTAAGCCTGGTCATTTTTGTGATTATGAGTTTTGTTCCATTTTCTCCCACTCTATCCAGGACATCCTATTGCAATCCCTTTCAGAGCAATGGTAGCTGGACACCATCTAATTCTTATTTTCTTGGAGTTGAGGAAGCTGAGGTTTATGTGGTCCATTGGACTAATTGTTTCTGTGTGTCTTCAATCTTCTTCATTCTTCTGTGCTCTGGATGGGGAGAGGCCAATAGTTGCATCTTAGATACCAAAGTAGGATATAGAACATTGTCTTTGTGGACTGTTGGTTCTGAGCACCGAAGCCCAGAAAGTCATTACTTCAAGATGTTTGATTATGGCTATGAAGTTTATAACTTTGCTCTGCCCCCTGTATGCTCTACTATATTCATGGACATATTTGCAGCACATATAAATATATATGTAGAAATACCCTGTTGAACCTATATATGTGGATGAGGTCCCATTCACCATCCCACCCCTGTTCAGCTTGCATGTCTATGTATCCACTCATAGATTTTTTGTTATTATTCTTATTATAAGATTGCATATGTGATATTATTTATCTTTGTTGCTTTTAACTCTTGTCCTTCTCCCAGAGTCTCCCTTTGCCTTGATCATTTTGTGCTTTCTCCCTTATTGTACACATAAATGTTTTTATGATTTTGTAGCATTATTTTTTACTTACCATTATGTGAAACAAAGAGGATTTAAAATACTTACTGATGAAGATCAAAGATCACAGCCTTTGTTGTGGGTTCCACCTCAATGTAAAGAAAACAAAAATCTTCACCACTGGACCAATAAATAATATCATAACTAATGGAGAAAAATGGAAGTTGTCAAGGACTTCATTCTTCTTGGATCAACTATCAACACTCATGGGAGCAGCAATCATGAAATCAAATGACATATTACATTAGGCAAATCTGCTGCACAAGACCTTGTTAAAGTGTTGAAGAGCAAAGATGTCATTTGAGAACTAAAGTGCACCTGACCCAAGCCATGATATTTTCAATAACCTCGTATGCATGCGAAAGCTGGGCAGTGAATAAGGAAGAACGTAGAAGATTTGATGCATTTGAGTTGTGGTGGTGGAGAAAAAATTTAAAGGTACTTTTGACTGCCAGAAGAAGAAACAAATCTGTGTTGGAAGAAGTACAGCTAGAAAGCTCCTTATAAACCAAGATGACCAGAATTTATGTCTCTCTTACTTCAGACATATTATCAGGTGGGACCATTCCCTGGAGAAGGACATCATGCTTGGCAAAGTGGAGGGACAGCGAAAAAGAGGGACACCCCCCAATGAGATGGATTGGCACAGTGGCAGCAGTAATGGGCTCAAGCATAGCAGCAATTGTAAGGAAGACACAGAACCAGGTGGTATTTCTTTATGTGGTACATAGAGTTGCTATGGGTTGAAAACAACTCAACAGCACTTATGAAAACAACTCAACAATGCTTATGTAAAAGCTGGACAATGAATAAGGAAAATCAGAGAAGAATTGATGCATTTTAGTTAGGATGTTGACAAAAAATGACGAATATACCATGGACTGCCAGAAGAATAAACAAATCTATTTTGAAACTAGTACATCCTGATTGCTTAGACTTATAACGACCCTATAGGACATGATAGAACTGCTCCTTTGGGTTTCTGAGACTCTTTACCAGAACAAACAGCCTCATTTTTCTCCCCCGGAGTGCCTGGTGGGTTTGAATCACCAACCTTGAGGTTAGCAGCCCAATACTTAACCAACTATGCCACCAGGGACCCTTCAAAGGAGGGCTGGTTGTTGTTTTAAGTTCCATAGAGTCAATTCTGACCATAGCGACCCTACAAAGGGTTTCCAAGGAACGGCTGGTGGATTTGAACCACCAATCTTGTGACTAGCAGTCCAATGCTAATACCTAAGCACCACACCAGGACTTCTCAAAGGAAGGTTTTTGTTGTTGTGAAGTGCTTTGAGTCAGTTCCAACCCATATAGACCCTAAATAGGGTTTCTAAGGAGCAGCTGGTGAGCTTGAACCACCAACCTTGCAGTTCAAACAGCTTTGCCCTCTGGCACATTAACCCACAGCACCACACCAGGACCAAAGTAGGGTTGTTGTTGTTGTTAAGTGCCGTTGAGTCGGTTCCGATCCATAGCGGCCCTGTATAGGGTTTCCAAGGAGCATCTGGTGAGCTTGAACCACTGACCTTGTGGTTCAAACTGACTTTGCAGTACAGAGCACTAACCTGCAGTGCCACAAGAGGACCCAGATAGTTATTAGGCTGCAATGAGTTTATACATGAATAGTTAGTAACTAGTTACTAACTGGTAACTACTTCATCTATTTAGCAAGGGTATGCTGAGTGCCTATTATGCATGCATCATTGTGTTAGAGAATGCGTAGTTCTACCTTGGGGAATGGAATCCTGGTGTGGCGCTGTAGGTTAATGCACCAGACTGAAAAGCCATTTGAACTGCAAGGTCGGCTCCTCGGAAACCCATACGGGGTCAGAACTGACTCGACAGCACTTCACAACAACAACCTTGGGGAATAGGTGGGCTGAGGTTGGGAAGGGCTTGCTAGGGGAGTTTGTGGGAGGAGAGCAGGATATTTCAAGCAGAGGGAGCAACCTCAATTAAGATTTGGAGCTGTGAAAGCCCATGACATAAGAAAAGCTGTAAGTTATTTGCTATGGTTGGAAGATGGGATATAGACATAATGGTAGGGTAATTCTTCATTATATGAGATTGTTCCTCTCTACAGAATAATTGACATCCTTGTCTCCTTCCCACAGAGTACCAGAAATGCCCCCCAGTCATTGTACTAACCAAAAACACCCCATCCTACTGTGCACACACATAGACTCACATCTAAATATCCCTAAAGAAGTATCACTCTTGAATGAGAATCACTGGGTAGATCATGGATGACCATTCATTTTCTGCTGATGAGTTTGGGCAGTCCTGGTGTGGCACTGTAGGATAAGCACTGGGCTGCTAACTGCCAGGTTCAAATCCAGTAAACACTCCTCACAAGTCCTACACAGCATCACTATAAGTTGGAATGGTTCAAATGACACTTAACAACAAGAATGAATTTGGGTTTGCTCCTGAAAGATCTGAGTTCCTCAATCTATAATAGGAGATGGTGTAGTGTGATAGGATTCTTGAATTCCTAAGGCACACATGACTAATCTTCCTGAAGTATCAAGTTTATTCAAATAGGTTTCATTTTTTAATTAATAGAAGTAGGGCTATACATTGATTGTATACTAAACTAAATACAGATATACTACGGAGTAGAATGCTAAATGACTATGGATTCTAAAGGTTTTTACTTGCACTGGACTGCTTCTAGCTATACCCCAAACTCCTGAGGAGACTTTAGTGGAAAAGTTTGAGATGACACGCATGAGTCAAACAATTACTTGAAACAAGGGAGAGGGAGAACAAACAAGATGGCAGATTGGGTGGACGTGTAGTAAAGAACTCCTCCAACAACAACACAGAATACCCGACCAAGCAGGCTCAGGGATTGGTCCCAGAACTCTGAACTGCATATAAAGGAATATTTAGAAGGTTGGAAGGCTCACAGCTGGGGGAATTTGTGGCATAAGCAAGAAATCTATTGCTTTCTAGTCTGGGACACTCAGCTGATCCAGGAGCCGCCATCTTGGGTGAGACCAAGCGGGGGAAGAATCTGAGCGGCCAAAGACACCTGGCAGAACAGCAGAGATAAAGATGTGGATATTCTTTTCTTTTGGTAGCTGTTCATTGGTCCCTTGCTGTCTGTACACCTCCATTCTGGTGACTATAGGGGTGCCTGAGCTAGTGGGTACCCCAGCCCCACCCTCAGAGGGTTCTACTATGCATACGCACAGATCTCCTCGAAATTTAAAGAGACAGTTTCCAATTAAAACCAAACTGCCACAGCCGGCCCTGAACTGTTTACAACTAGAAAAAAGGCCTGAACAGGGATTGTGGAGTGAGACAAGCAGACAAAAGAGGAATCAGGCTGAAAATTAAATCCTAAGTTACGTCAAAACGACCAACAGTGGTATCTTGAAACTTCTCAGGAAGAAGAGTGAAAAGGGAAGCCCATTTCCTGATCACATCTACCTGGAG
>NW_006408677.1:393641-394911 GCF_000296735.1 Chrysochloris asiatica | reverse complement strand
ATGGCAGCATCAACCTGAACTCAGTTGAAACAAGGGAAAGAGGTATGATGAGATTTTTGTTTTAGGAAAAGATCACTTTGCCTGCTATTGGGGAAGTATTGGAGGAGAGTGAGATAAGCAAAGACACCAGTTGGGTGTTAATAACCCACATCTGCAATGATAAGGACATGCATGATGGAGAGAAGGACTGGGTATGAGAGATGTTTAGGCAGTAGAATTCACATAGCTTGATGAATAAGTGGATATGGAGAATGAGAGAAACCATTGAAAAATAAGATACAATTCAAACAATTAGCAGGACTGAAGGAGAGGGGCAATTGCTTCAAGATTTTGAACAGATTGAGTTTGAATTACCTATAGATTTCCAATGGATGCATCTGATAGACAATTGCTAATATGCACCTCCAGCTCATGGAGTCCTGGTGTGGCACTGCAGGATAATACACTAGACCACAAGGTCAGTTTGAGGTCTACACCTGTCAGGCACTTCTGGGAAACCCTAGACAGAGTCGCTATAAATTGGAACCGACACAATGGCACTTAACAACAATAACCTCGTGGATGAGATCTGGAACTGGTGATTTAGCTTTTGAAGTTGAAACTATGCTAGTTGAAATTATGGGCATGAATGAGGATGAGCTAACCTAAAGAAAGTGAGCAGGATGAGACAAGAATAGTACTGAGAATATAACCTCAGGAAACAATAATATTCTGAAGTTTGGGAGAGGAGAGGGAGCCAGCAAAGGAGACTGAGAAAGAGCAGTCAGAACAGTAGGATAAAAGCCAGGAACAAGAATTGCCATGGGAGCCAACAATATCAAATACCATAGAAAATGAAGTCAGATAGTGACTACTGAGATGTGAATATTGAATTTGGCAAGTAAAATACACCTTCACATTAGTTTCAGTCATCCTGTAACAGATTGTAATGGGTTGAAAAGTGAATGTTCACTGCAGTTGAGATGGAGAAAATACATAGGATGATGTTATTAGTTTGTTGTTTTTTTTAAAATGATATTTTATTGTATTTTTAGTGAAAGCTTACACGGCAATTTAGGTTCCCATTTGATCATTTTCCCACAGACTATTCAGTGACAGTAGTTACATTTCTCACAATGTGTCAACATTCTCTTTATGTTCTGTTTGTTCCATTTCCAGTACTCTAATTTCCCTAGTGTTGTTGTTGTTGTTAAGTGCCGTCGAGTCGGTTTCGACCCATAGCGACCCTGTACAGGGTTTCCGAGGGTGTAAATCCTTACGGGAGTAGAAA
>NW_006408677.1:390367-393531 GCF_000296735.1 Chrysochloris asiatica | reverse complement strand
GACCCTGTACAGGGTTTCCGAGGGTGTAAATCTTTACGGGAGTAGAAAGCCTCATCTTTCTCCCGCGGAGCGGTTGGTAGTTTCGAACAGCTGACTTTAGGGTTCACAGCCCGATTCGTAACCATTGGGCTGCTAACCTGAAGGTCGGCAGTTCGAAACTACCAGTGGTTCCGCTGGAGAAAGATGAGGTGTTCTGCTCCCGTAAAGATTTACAGCCTCGGAAACCTTGTGCAGGGTCCCTAGGAGTCGGAATCGACTCCACAGTACTTAGTAACAACAACAATTTCCCTACCCCTTCATTTTCTTGTGTCTGCTTTTGAGTAATTGTTGACTTTTAGGTCTCATACTAATGGTTTTAATGAGGGCACCAATCTTATGGGTAATATTCTTTATTTGGTGTGCCACAATGCTATTTGGCTAAAAGATGGTCTCACGGGATAAGCTTGGTTCAAGGTTTAAATAGTGTCTCAGGGTTACGGCCTCAGGGAATCCTATGTTCTTTACTTTTCTATGTCTGGCTTTAAAATAATAATAATAATAATAATTTAAGTTCTCCACATTTTTCTCCCATGCAATCTGGGACCATCATTCTAGTCAGAATAGTCATCATCTAGTTCTTTTGGTCTCAGGGAAGATGTGACCGTGTTTCTTGTACATTTGTTTCTTGCCTGAGCTTTTGGTTATCTTCTTACCATTTTGCTCCTGGCAAGTAGAGACCAGTAGTTGTATCTCGGATGGCTGTTTGCAGGTTTTTAAGACCCCAGGCACTACTCACTTAGCTAGGATGCAAATCATGATATTTAGGAACTATTTTATGCCAAATGAGTAAATTGTATTTTGATGAAGTTTTTTGTTTGTTTTCATTTGCTGTTATTAGATAATACTTGAGCCTCTTTAAATACTGAAGGGTAGGAACTATGAAACTTGAAAAGTTTAAAGACACAATTGAGTACGAAAATAATTAGTGAAGAAAATCTGAGAGTACACATGAAGGTTTGAGACCCAGTGCACATGCAGAATGGGAAAAGACAAGCATGAATCTTACTGTTGTTATTAGATGCCTTTGAATTGGCTCTGACTCATGATAACCTTGTGTATAACAATGAAATGTTACCTGCTCCTGCTCTTTCTTCATAATTGTGGGTGTGTTTGATCCCATTGTTGTACCTACTGTGTTAATCCATCTCATGATATCCTTCTGCGATTATTATTGTTAGGTACCATCAAGTCAGTTCCAACTCATAGCAAGTCTATGCACAACGGAACAAAACACTGCCTGGTCCTGCCCCATCCTCACAATTGTTTTATCTGAGCCAATTGTTGCTGCCACTGTGTCAATCCATCTTGTTAAGTGTCTTCTTCTTTTTTGTTGACCTTACACTTTAGCATGATGTCCTTCTGCTGGGACTGGTCCTTCATGACAATATGTTCAAAGTATGAGAAGACAAAGTCTTAGTATCCTGGCTTCTAAGGAGCATTCTAGCTATACTTCTTCCAAAACAGATTTGTTTGTTGTTCTGGAATTCCATAATTCAAGTGCATTGATTCTTCTATGGTCCTTATCCATTGTACAACTTTCACATGCATGTGAGGTGATTGAAATTACGTCGGCTTGGGTCCGGTGCACCTTAGTCCTCAAACTAATTGCAGCAGATCTGCCTACAACGTGTTGCTTGACTTCTTGACTGCTGCTTCCATGAACATTTGTTATGGATCCAAACAAAATGAAATCTCTGACAACTTTAATCTATCATGTTGTTATTTATTGGTCCAGTTGTGAGGATTTTCATTTTCAATACATTGAGGTGCAATCCATACTGAAGGCTCTAGTTTTTGATCTTTATCAGTAAATATTTCAAGTTCTCTTCATGATTGGTCCCTCCCAATGATGTGTCCAAAGAAAAAAGTCTTGCCATCCTTCCTTTTAACAAGGAGTCTAGCTGTACTCCCTCCAAGATGAGTTTATTGGTTCTTCTGGCAGTAGATGGTATATTCAATATTGTTTGGCAGCACTACAATTTGAATGCATCAATTCTTCTTTGGGTTTCCTTTTTTGTACTAATTTGCTCGCATATGAGGTGATTGAAAAAATCGTAGCCTGGGCCAGGTGCACCTTAATTCTCAAAATCGCATCTTTGCTTTTTGAGATTTTAAGGGGGGCTTTTGTCATAGATTTGTCCAATGCAATGTGTTGTTTGATTTCTTGACTGATGCATTCATGGGTGTTGATTGTTGATCCAAGTCAAATGAAATCCTTGATATGTTCACTTTCTGCATTTATCATGATGCAGTATAAGGGCTCAGTTATGAGGATTTTCATTTTCTCATGTTCAGAAGGATGGGTCTAGATGTAGGTATACTTATCACGATTTCATGGTAGAAACTTTGAGAAGCTCCCCAACACAGTTGGCTTCTATTTACTTGGTGATAGAGCAACTGGGGATCTGGGGAGTGCAGTGACTCTGTAGGATAAGTAGGATAAGTAGGGGACTGTGAATACAAGGCTGGCAATTCAAACCCACAAGCCACTCCACAGGAGAAAGATAAGGCTTTCAGCTTCCGCAAAGATTTAAAACCTTGGAAACCCTATACAGGGTTGTTATGAGTTGGAATTGACTCGACAGCACTTAAAAACAATTACAGAGCAATCTGCTGGAAATGTGAGGGGTAGTTATGGTGAGGAAGGTGCCTGAGGAAGTAGGGGGACCTTATGAGTAATCATTAAATGGAGTAATCATTACACCCATAATGTTATTGGTTGAGGTGATATGAAGGAATTCCTGGGTAGTGTTTGGTTCCAACTATTTCGAGCAGCAGCGAGAACTTCTTCGAGCAGAAGCGAGAGCTTCGAGCAGCAGCGAGACGTGTAGTGTGGAGCTCCAACAACAACACGGAATACTGGGCCACAAGGCTGTTTAACTGCAAGTTGCGGAAAGCCTCATCTCTCTCACGTGGAGGGCCTGGAGGATTTGAGCTGCTGACTGCGAGTTTCGCAACCAGGTTTTTTTTTTTTTTTAACCACTACACTACCAGGCCTTCCTTGAAGATGGTGGATCGGGTAGACGTGTAGTGAGTAGCTCGGTCAACAACAACACGGAATACCGGGTCAAGAGGACTCATGAGTTGGTGTTGGAACTCTGTAACAAATATAAAGGTATGTTTGG
>NW_006408677.1:363846-386942 GCF_000296735.1 Chrysochloris asiatica | reverse complement strand
TGGAGGGTCAGAGAAAAAGAGGAAGACCCCCAACGAGATGGATCAGCCAGGTGGCATCATTGATGGACTCAAGTGTGGCAGCGGTGGTGAGGTTGGCCCAGGATCGAACATTGTTTCATTCTGCTGTGCATGGGGTCGCTATGAGTCGGTTCCGACTCGATGCCACCTGACAACAACAACAACTGAAGATCAAGCTTTTATAGGAACCCTAGCATGGACTCCTGGTGTGGCATTGTAGGATCAACACTGGACTGTGAACCACAAGGTCAGCAGTTCAAAACCACCAGTTGCCCCTCCGAAACCCTACATGGGGTCACTATGAGTCAGAACCAGCTCAACGCCACTTAACAGCAGCAAGTATGGTTCTGTGGTTATGTATTTCTAGGCTGAGCAGTCCAGGCATATTTATTTCTAGAATGAACAGTCTGGACATAAAAAGATATTATGGCCTGAAATACAACTTTTTCCAGGAAATACAAATTGAAGACTGCTGGGAAACAATGAAGTCTCATAACCCAATCTGATATCTGACCATTAAAAGGCATGGCTCATTTCTGTTCCTCTGTACTTATCTCAGACCCAAACCAAACCAAATGCTATCAAATCAATTTCCACTCATTATGACCTTGTATGTCAGAACAGAACAGTGTTCCATATTCAATAGATGATTTCTCAGAAGTAGATGACCAGACTGTTCTGAGACACCTCTGGATGGGCTCGAACATCCAATCTTTCAGTTAACAGCCCTTTGTTCCAGTCCCAGCCACACTCCAGAGACATGATGGTAGATAAATTTGCCTATATTGGGCACTAGTTTCCAGGCTGCTTTCACTTGTGGCACAGCAGATATTGTCACTATTGATAACTACCTCAGTTAGGTCATCCACACATGAAAACTTCAACAGTCCATCTCCATCATCCAGGAATAAGATATTGTCAAGATCAAATGGGATGATGCTGATGCTGAATATGTTGTGGAACCCATTAATCTTTTCACTACCTTGGAGAAGGCTAGAACTGACTTGAAGGGTAGAGGGTCATCATCATCTTTGCTCCTTCCGCAGATGCCCCTATGTTTATGATGAGAGTGAACTATGAAAAGTATGACCACTGTCTCAAGATTAGATTATCGATAACTCCTACATCATCGTCTGCATGGCCTCCTCATCAAGGTTACCCATCCATGACAGTTTTGTAATCATATGGAAATTCATGATCACAGTGAAAAATTTGAATGGCTCCTCTGCAAACATATAGGCCATAGTGCTGCTCAGATTATCATCTTTACATCCAGTGACACTGCCAAGACTCTTTGTTGTTGTTGTTGTCAGGTGCCATCGAGTCGGAACCAACTCATAGCGAGCCCATGCACAGCAGAACGAAACAATGTCCGATCCTGGGCCAACCTCACTACCGCTGCCACACTTGAGTCCATCAATGCTGCCACCAGGCCAAGACTCTAGGCAAGGCAAATTCTGATCTCAATGAGAAGCTCATTGACATATCTTTTTGTGTCCCCACTCCCAACAAATCTGTCATGGAATTGTTTTGCTTTCTGAAAAGCAGTATAAATAAAATGACAACAAGATGGTTTTCAGTCAGCTAGGGCTTCTTTAAGGGCATCCTGGATTACACTGAAGACTAGGTGATTTTAACCAGGACACCTATTCTGCCATTTTTGATGTTAAGCTAGCACTATTATGTCAAGTGGTGTGTCAATGACTGTTATGTCAACTTCATTAACTGGTATTACAATGAGTTTGGCTAATAGAAACCACAGTGCAGACTGCAATGCATGGCTCACAGGGTTTCTAAGGAATAGTAACAACAAAAGAAGGAGAGAGGGGTCCTCAGCTCCGAGGAGTCCCTGTTTCAACTTTACCCCTCACCACATTGAGAATCTCCAACCTCAACACAATTCCCATCCCAGGCATCCTGGATGAAGGATACTATCAATATAGTACACTGTACCCAGTAGGAATTTTTTTTTTTTTTTTTTTTTTGCTATGAGCCATAAGCTATCCAAAGAGTATGGTGTTGTTGTTAGGTGTCGTTAAGGCAGTTCCAACTTATAGCCACCATATGTACAATAGAAAGAAATACTGCCTGGTCCTGTGCCATCCTCACAGTTGTTGTTAAACTTGAGCCCATTGCTGCTGCCACTGTGCCAATCCATCTCATTGGGGGTCTTCTTCTTTTTCACTGACCCTCCACTTTAACAAGCATAATGTCCTTCTCCAGTGATTAGCCCCTCCTGATCTTATGTCCAAAGAACAAGAAACAGAGTCTTGCCATCCTGGCTTCTAAGGAGCATTCTCCTCATACTTCCTCCAACATCGATTTGTTTTTCTTCTTGCAGTCCATAGTACTTTTAATATTCTTCTCCAATACCATAACTCAGATGCAACAGTTCTTCTATGGTCTTCGTTGTTCACTGTCCAATTTTCACATGCATATGAGGCTATGGAAAATACCAGGGCTTGGGTCAGGCACACCTTAGTCCTCAAGCTGATATCTTTGCTCTTCAACACTTTAAAGAGGTCTTGTGCAGATTTGCCTAATGCAATACATCATTTGATTTCTTAAGTACTCCTTCCATGAGAGTTGATAGTGGATCCAAGCAATACGAAGTCTTTGACAGCTTCAATCTTTTCTTCATTTATCTTGAAGTTATTTATTAGTGCACTTGTGAAGGTTTTTGTTTTCTTAACATTAAGATGCAACCCATACTGAAGACTGTGGTCTTCGAACTTCATCAGTAAGTACTTTTTGTCCTCTTCACTTTCAGCAAGCAAGGTTGTATCATTTGCATATCACAGACTGTTAATGAGTCTTCCTCCAATCCTGATGCCACTTTATTCTTCATATAATCCAGTTTCATGGATTATTTTCTTAGCATATGGATTGAAGTCCTTGTGTGGTGCTGTAGGTAGCAGTTCAAACCCACTAGCTGCTCCTTGGAAATCCTATACAGGGTCACTATGAGTCAGAACTAACTTGACAGCACTTAACAACAACCACACAGATTGAATAAGTATGAGTCCTTGCAAAAAATGATTTTGGTGCAGACAACATTTGGACATGGAACAGAAATTGACCTTGGTCTCCAGGCATGAGTGCTCAGACCCTGTGGAATATATTGAGACACTTTCTTCCTTCCTTTTGTGTGTAATTTTGTAATATACAGTGGTGGTGGTGGTGGTGGACCAATGAGTCAGTTCTGAATCATAGTGACCCTGTATAGAGTTTCCAAGACAAAAGTGTTTCAGGGGTGGGGTACCTTTTTTCTGCCAAAATTTATAATATCATTTGCAGGCCATACAAAATTATCAACTTAAAAATTAGCCTGCTATATTTGGTCACACCTTTAATGAACTCACCCCTAAGCCTCGGAAACCCTGTGCAGGGTCACTATGAGTCGGAACTGACTCCACGGTACTTAACAACAACAACAACAATGTGATGACTGGACCTGCCATTGCCTTGGCAGGGCGAGACTAAATGATTTTGTGGACCTTATATGGCTTATGGGCCCCTGCTTTATGGAAATAGAAAACTTCATCTTTCTCCTGTGGAGCAACTTGGAACTATTGACCTTGCAGTTAGAAGCCTAGCTTGTAATCCACTATGCTAAAAGGGCTATACACACACACACACATGGATGAGCCAAAAATTATCTCCACTCTGACTGTAGACTTTATTTTAATCAACTTTCAGAAAAGGCAAATACGTCATGTTTCCACATAATCCTGATTTTCAATACACTTTGTCTATATGTCAAGAAGCTTTTAAATTACCTATTTAAAAATGTTTTAGGATGAGCTGTGAGCCACAAATACACTGCTGCTTTCACTTCTTCATCAGAGGTGAAACTTCCTCATTGAAGGGCTGCTTTTAGTGGACCAAAACAGGTAAAAGTTTGATGGAGCAAAATCAGGACTATAGGAAAGATGCTCTAACACCTCAAAATGAAGTTTTTGCAGAATGTCAACAGTGTGGGCAGAGGTGTGCAGATATGCATTGTCATGCAAAATCATAATACTTTTGGATAGCAGTTCTCTGCATTCAATCTGAAGTTTAGGCTTCATTCAGTTGTTCAGCACTGTTGATTGTTGAACCTTTCTCCTAATAGTGTTCCAATACTGGCTTTTGAGAATCCCAGAAAACTGTAAGCATCAATATTCCAGGGGATGGTTGACTTTTGTACTTTTTCTTGGCCAGAAATTGAGGGTGTTTCCATTTCACACTCTGACGTGTACTTTCAGACTAATAGTGATGAATCTGTGTCTCATCACCAGTAACACTTTAAACAAAAACCTTTTACCTTCCTTTCAGTATCTGTCCAAAATTTGTTTGCAGTATAAATCCAAAAGGTCGACATTTAATCCAAAGCAAAGGTGAGAAGATAGCAGGGCAGAGAAATTAGAGTACTAGAAATGCAACAACCAGAACACAGAATATTGACCTTAGACACCCTTTGAATTTGGAACTGAACTCAGTTCACCTTTTAGACATCAACTCTCAGTCAAACTAACAGGCCGGTAAAGTGTGCTCCTCTAAAAAAAAGGAGACAAAAAAAGGCAGCTTTTACCCAAAAACAAAAGTCAAAAGGTAGAAAGGGGCAGAAAAGATGGGCAAGTGGAAATTGGGAACTCAGGGAGGACATGGGAAGAGTGTTGTTACATTGAAACTAAATGTTACAAAACAAAACTTGTATAAAATGCTTAAATGAGAAATGAATGTGCTCTGTAAACTTTTACCAGAACCTCAACTAAATGCTCAAAAGGAAAAAAATCAGATAAAAAGGAGGTTGATACAATGTGAACAATGTAACTAATGTCAGTGATCAATTTGTGTGGAAATGGTCAAACGGGAACTTAACTTGATGTGTAAATTTTCACTAAAAACACAATAAAATGTTCAAAACAAAGAAAAAATGTAAAAACCTAAAAAAGAAAAATTTGTTTGCAGATGTCCAAATGCTTCTGTTTATATTCTTCTGTGACTTGTTTCGGTCATGGATTATTTCATAGGCAGAGCCATGGCAGATTTGCAAATGATTTGCCACTGTCCCTTGCCTATTTTGACAGAATCATTTCACTTGCACATTCGATGTGCATCAGTCATGGACATACATGGGCGTATTAATAAAACCGAAGTGCAGGTAATTTTTGACTCACCCTAGAGTGTGTGTGTGTGTGTTGTTGTTGTTGTTGTTGTTGTTGTTAAGTGGTTTCAAGTTGTTGACCCTGTATAGGGTTTCTGAGGAGGAGTAGCTGGTGAGTTTGAACCACCAACCTTTCCGTTCAAACCGACCTTGCAGTCCAGTGTTTATCCATTCTCCATAAATCAGCCATGGCTCTGCCCATGAAATAATCCATGGCAGACTCGGGTTTCAAAAAGTTCGTGTGAAATGGGTATCGAAGCAACTCATGGAAGAACATAAAAGTGGAGTTTGGACATCTGCAAACAAAGTTTGAACTGATACTTGAAGGAAGGTAAAAGTTTCTTTCAAAAAAAAATCATTAATGTTGATAAGATGTGGATTTATCACTATGAGCTTGAGAGTAAATGGCAGCATATGGAATGGAAATATCTTCGATCACCGACCAAGAAAAAGTACAAAAGTTAACTATTAGCTGGAATATTAATACTTATAGTTTTCTGGGATTCTCAAGGGCCAGTATTGGAACACTATTAGGAGAAACGTTCAACAATCAACAGTGCTCATTACAGTGAGATGCTCACTGAATAACTGAAGCCTAAACTTTGGATTAAATACAGAGGACTGCTATCCAATGGTATTGTGATCTTGCATGACAATGGGCGCACACCTCTGCCCACACTGTTGACACTCTGCAAAAATTTCGTTTTGAGGTGTTAAAGTATCCTTCCTATAGTCCTGAACTTTTTCCATTGGACTTTCACCTGTTTGGTGCACTGAAAGCAGCCCTTCAAGGATGAAGATTCACCTCTGATGAAGAGGTGAAGACAGTGGTGCAGTCATGGCTCTCAGTTCAGCCTAAGACATTTTTAAATAAGAGAATACAAAAAAATTGTTGACAGATAGACAATGTGTGTTGAAAAGCAAGGAGATTGTATGGAAAAATCATGTATTTGTCATTTCTAAAAGTTAATTAAAATAAATTCTATAGCCAGAGTGCAGATAATTTTTGACTTACCCTTGTATACATTATTAAGGTCCATTGAGTTGGTTCCAACTCATAATGACCCTGTATTAGGTTTCCTAAGAGCAGCTGGTGGTTAGCAGCCTAATGCTTATCCTATACAGTCCCATACCAGGACTATATATATATATATATATGACCTTGAGGTTTACAGCCCAACTCGTAATCACTATGGTCTCTCTATATATATTTATATATACATACACAGATATATATTTGTTTATATCTACATCTACATTTATATTTATATTATCATTAAATGCTGTTGACTCAGTTCCAACTCAGCAATCCTGTATAGGCTTACTGAGCAGCGACTGCTCGGTTTGGACTGCTGACCTTTCAGTTAGCAGTCCAGTGCTTATCCTACAGCACCACACCAGGACTTTCTCTGTCTATGTATATTTTTTTTTCCTCTACTGACCTCCTTATAGGAGTAATAGCTGCTTGTAAATGTCTCTTTTCTCAATAGCACCCCTGCAGCTGTAACACCATTATAAGTGTCACCTTTTCACCCAGAAGGCCATGATATATGTCACAAGGCGAAAACATGGCTATTCCGATTCATTTAATAGAGGCAACTGACCCATTTCGGAAAGGAAGGGAGGATATTTCCTATGTGGGCACCCAATGTGCTAGGGGAGGCTCACTGTCATATACATATGTGTATAGAGGCAGGGGTCTTCCTGTAGGCTCCAAGGGTGATCTCAAAGGCAGATATCCTTAAGGGATATTTCTGCCCATGCATCCTTTATGAACAAATATTAGTATGACCTAAGAAAAACTGTTCCTCAGTCACTCACGTAAGCCAGATATTGGCTCTGTGGGAGGTTTGTGGCTAAGTACAGAAATCCTGTTTCCCAAGATGAATTTTTGTGTAAAATGTGAACCTGAAGAAATGTTTACCTGTAAGAGAGATTTTAGAGGCAGTCACCCTGGCCTATGGGTCACCAGGAAGACCCTTCATTCCTCAAATAGTTCCCCACCAAATTGTAACACCCAGGCTCTATTCTTCTAAGTTACACATGTCTTTCTCTCAGTTTTGTTTTGTCTTTTTGGTTTTTTTTTTAGGGGAGTTGAAGGAAATATTCTTTTAAAACTGGCCACCAGAACAAGAAAGAAGCAAGAGGGAGCATTGTCAGATGGGGAGGGCATCAGAAAATATAAATTCAAGCTAGTAAGATCAAAACTTGGAACTCTGAGAAGGGTTGCCACAGAGTTGCTTGCTTGCTCTCTAGACTCAGGTGAGGCCTGGGCCAGGGAGCATCAATTGGACCCCAAACAGCACAGAACTACAAATGCCCTTGTACTTGTATCTTTAGGAGGATACTGGATATTTGTTAAGAAGGAAGCATCTTGGCATATAGAAGGAAGTGACTTGGGATGCCACTGAAGAAAGGAGACCAGACCCCGGTAAGCCATGGCTCATGCTGACCTGAACTCCGTGAATCTTTGAGCTTTTAGAACTGTGAAAGGGGAAAGGAGCTCCTGAGAGGAGTGAGGGAAGTGGGTAGAGATCATATGTTGTTAATTAGAAAAGGTGGAATGAGAAGAATGTCAAGCTTTAACTGATGCGCTCCTTATAGGTTGATGACAAGCCACACGTAAAGTTCAAGATGGGTATTGTCAAACTCATTCATCTGCCCCACTAGAGCACCTCCAGCTGTATGGTAAAGAAGCAGATGTGTCAAAAGAACAGGATGTTTCAGGCTTTGAGTTTCAAAGGGCCAAATGGAAGTGGAGATCTGGTCCTTTGGTCTTCTGATCACTCTAGATTGAAGGTTTTGTGGCTCTCTGGGGCTGTATTTCTCAACTTGAATGAGGGCTCTGTTATTTCAGGTGTGGTTACAGGAGAAAAAAGAGAGATCAGGTTGTCTAGGCCCAATGAGGAAAAGAATATGGGTTTTCTCAGGTAGAATGGCAGAGATAAGTGACCACTTCTGAGTCTGCCAAGAATCTTTGGGTTTTCTGCTGAAACTGTTGCCCAAGATTCTCACATGAGATCATCTGCAAGTCTCTAAATGCAGAAAAGGTATCTTCTGATTGAAGGTTGTTGGGTACCTAGATCTTCTCTGGCTAGAATGGAGAGAGAAGATGTTAACTGGGTATGTGCTTGCCTGGGGAGAATATAAGGAATTTTAATGATTTCCTGTGTAAAGTCTTGAGGGGCCTTGTGTAGCCAGTATAAACAGGAGGCATTTCAGTTGATTGGATTTATGTTCCTGAAATCAGGAAACAGGCCAACATGGGTCTCTGTTTAGCTCTGTTCCATGGTTTTAAAAATTGGAATGCAAGGAGATATTGCCTCAGATTTCATCCTACAATCAGTGGGCACACTGCCTTTTGCTTTCATCTCAGCTACTCTAAAATGTATCGAAGCTGCCTCCCTTCTGAGGAATGATGGAAGCTAAAGGAGAGTCTGGCTTCCATGAGCTACAAAAGGACCCTTTTCAAGCCTGTAACAATATTTCTGTAATGTATAGAGACTGAACCATAGGGTCTGAAGGCTCCATTCCAGGAGATCCCAATATAGAAAGCTTCCATTCTCCACTTGTTGACTAAACCTCTGAAGTCTAGATACTTTATTATACTGATTTCTACTCCATTTTGTGCTTAACACTTGAAATTAGACAGTCTTGGAGTTCAGCTTGGGCTTTGCCACCAACTAGTTTTATAAATTAAACAATTCATTTAAGTATAGACATCACTGATTGAATGTTCACTTACTATGTCAGTCCTATGCTAAGTGCCTCACAGGAGAGTAATTTAAGAAGTATTGCAATGAGGATTCCAAACAAAACATATTTAAATGTGTCTGTGTGCTTAGTGAATGGCTGCAGACAAGTTCTCTCAGTAATGCACTTGTTTTAGTTTCATTAGGGTGCCTTCATAAAAGAAAAGAAAAGTTACAATCAAACCGGCGGCTACTTTGAAAGGGAACAGGAACTCCTGAGAGAGAATCCTAAGAGGGTATCCTAAGATGGTCTATGTTGCTAGGCCAGTTTAATTCAAGGCAGAGAGATCAACTAAGACGTTTATGGCAACTTTGCGGGGCGGGGGATTCCAAAGGGATCTTCTTGATAGATTTTTCTCAAATGGCACAGGAAGATCATGGGGGCTTGTTATACAGAAGTTTTAAAAAACGTTAAAACTGCATTGATGAGAAAACTGTCAGGAGAATTCTGCCAAGAAAACCTTTTTCCCATTATGACAATGTACCTGATCATGTCTGAAAGGATAGCAAGGGCTGTCCTATGAGAATTTCACTGGGAAACCTTACCCCATTCGCCCAATAGTCCTGATCTTGCCCCTTCAGACTTTACTTTCATTTGTTCCCAAACCTCAAGAAACATTTAAAAAAAAAAAAAAAAAGACCCAATCTGAGTCCCTTGAGGATGCCAAAATGCTGTTTTGACATGGCATAACTCTTACAGTGCAGAATTCTTCAGGGAGATAGAAAAACTGCCTTCAGACGTTATAGACCTAGATGGAGATACATTGAGGAGCAGTAGCTTTGTATTTGGATATTTTTGTTTATTAAACTTTTCTAAAACTTTACAGAAATACTTTTTGACTTATGTTCATATAGATTCGCAGTCTCAACAACCCTGGGAGGTAAGGACTAGAAGCTTAGTACTTAATTCAAGTTCAATGAATTGTCTGTCTTCAAAGCCCATGTTGCTAACCACTACACGTACTGCCTCCACCTTAATACACAGAGTAATCTTTGTGTCTTGGGTAACTGTAAAATAGAAACGATACCTTGAATAATAACTAATCTGACTTCTTTTCTAGGATGTTTTGAAGATACAATGAAAAGATACAAAGATAAAATGAAAAGATAGGTACAATGTTCTATGGACGTTCATGCTCATTGAATGTTCTAGTGTCTGAGTATTTGTATGTGAATAAGATGGGATCCTTCCATCCAGGAGATTATCATCTGGATGTGAAACTGCCTTGAAAAAACATAAAGTACAATACAAGTGCTCATTTCCTATGATACTGCTTTATTGCATGTATAGTGAAGGGGAACTAGCACAAAACAAGCTAGGGTAAAAATCCCACATGGCTTTCAGCTGCTCCCTACAAAACTTGGCAACCAGCTGTTGCCAATCCCCATTAAGGACAAAAGGAGAGGAAACAGGCAATAATTTGAAGTGTGACCATAATGTAATGTGGCTGCTGCTTTTTCGCAAGCATATTAAGACATCCAAAGGAATGGTGTCCCCTTCAGACTAGCACCTTGGGAGGCTAAATCCCTGTACATTTATTGCAATGATGTTGCCATTGCTCAGAATGTTTTTTGCAACTCCTCTTTAGTAATTGAGTTCAGAGTCTGCCTACGGCAAATTTTTTGAATGTCCTCAGTAGTGATAAATCTTTGTCCTTTGAGGGTTGATTTGATTTTAGCAAAGAGCCAAAAAATCATTCAGAGTCAAATCTAGAGAAAAAGGTGGGTGTTCAAGTTCAGTAATAGAGTTTTAATTTAAAAAAAGCTAGACCTATCTCTCTTTTCTCCATTCCTTTCCCCACCTCATTTCACCTACTCCATTCTCCCTTTCCTCTTTCCCTCTCTCCCTTACAAGCATGACTGTGAACCATTCAGACCACTTTTCTTTTGCAACCTAATGCAAATAGAGGTTAAACGACTATTGTCCAAGGTCATAAGACTAGGTAAGAGGTAAACAAGGATTTGATCCTATGTCGACTTCAAAACACAAGACAGGAGACTTCAGACAACAGAGAAACTTTATAATGCCAAAAGGGCTTACAAAGTGGAAATAAATGCATGAGCAAAGGGCCATGGGCTCTTTATTCCCCCAAATGTCTTGCCCAATCTCACACGGAGGACATAAATATAGGGCTGTTTGATGGTGCAGGAATGCCCTGTGATTTGGCATTTCTCTCTAGACATATTTGACTGCTCATGGGCTTTCCAAATAAGTTATGAGTTGTTATTGTTGTTGTTAAGTGCCAACTCATAGTGACCCTGTATAGGTTTCCAAGGAGCTGCTGGTGAGTTTGAACCACCGACCTTGTGGTTCAAACCAACTTAGGGTTCAGTGCTTTATCCCATAAGTAGAAGGAGGTAAAAACTCTCTACTTCTACAATGGAATATTATGTTACCTTGAAGAATAACAAAGAAACTGCAAGCTACCACATAACATAGATGAACCTTGAGGACATTGTGCTGCGTGAAATTAGTCACAAAAGGAGAAATATTGCATGAGGTGGTTATTAAAATTTTCTTTGTTGGTAACGGGAGGGGGTAGGGGGAGGGGAGAAGAGGGAAGGGATGATAGAGCACAGGATAGGGGATAGACACATCATAGTTCAGGTGTTGAGGTGGGCAATACACAAGAAGGGGCAGGGGGATGGAAGAACAAGGTAGATAGGAGAATACTTAAGCAGGTTTGCATGAGCTAAATAGGACAGAGGTAAATAGTGATGTATGCTCAACCTTGGAACAACAGGGCTCTGTGATACAGGAATCGAAGCATAGCCTGAATGGGGAAAAGAGGGAAAATAATGTTAAGATGCTTGACTGTCTTGTGAATATTTGTTTCCCTTGCCTACTATTATAAAATAGACACTTGAGGGGGATAAAAAGGAATATCTGGAAACATGATTATAGAAAGCTTGTAAGCCCATCTTCAGCCTATAACTGATTGGAATACCTAAAAGGGGTGCTAGAACTTGCCCAGCAAAAGAGGCTTCTTGTGGAGCCTTTGTAGTGTATTAAGCCTTAGGTGGAATCCTGATACCCATCCAGAACCTTCTGAGGTAGGAAATTTCCACTTGAAAAGACAAGCAGACCAGCTTAGAGCAGCTAGAGGAACAGAAGATACTTCTTGAAAAAAAAGACCAGCAGGAAAAATCAAAAACAAACACACAGTCTGATTGGCTACCACAAGAACAAGTAAGTTGTTAGCTGGAGAGCCATCAAGGCAAGCAATCAAGCCCCTTCAGGACAAACCCCTTTCCAAGACTGAAACTCAAAGGGAATACACGAGCAGGCATGTAAGCTTGCTGGTGACCACATGGTGACTGACCACAGTCTACTGGTGAATAGAAGTGGAGGAAAAGCAGCAATGAAGATGTGGGCTGAGTCTGACCACATTACATAGACACCCATCGACCTGGAGTATGGTGAGACCTAATTGGCCCAAAGTGTGGTGAGACCTGGGAACTCCTGAGCCCATGGACAAGGACAGAGCCACAGAGGTCTAGAGCTGAGAGTAAAGTGTCCAGCTGAAATGAAGTGAAGGGAGATACACAAGAATGCCCAAACTTGCAGATAGTACCCAATTGACCTAGCTTCAATGGCTGGATGATCAGAACTCCACTAGAGGAATAAAAAAAAAAAAAAAAAAAAAAAAAAAGTATAATCTACTACAATTTGATGAACTTGACCTATACTTATGGATGTAGTAGCTTAAAAGACATAAGGAATCTTCACAGTAAGGATCATTCCTATCCCCTCGGTACAGAGGGTTGATAGGGATAGGCAATTTAGACATTAGCTATCTAAAATGGGGGAGGGGGAGGGTATAAAGGCATGAAGTGATTGGATTACAAATTTTCAAGAGGGATTTAGTTCCAGAATGTGCAGGGGACATTAGAATCCCCACTGAATAATTTTCCTCTTGTCTAGACAGGTCTGGTGAAAGGAGATGGGGATACGATTATTATGATTTAATAGTGAGTAATTATTATCATGACTAATTGTGATTGTCACAACTGTAAAGATAGAAGTTTTGTAACAAAAAGGGGGGAGTAGTTAATCTTATAGTCCAGGAACAGAGGACTTTAGGACCATCAAGGGAGAAGAGCAGGAGCGGAATGTGGGACCCTATCCAGAACTCAGCAACACCAGAGATGGAGGCAGAGATGATGACATGGAGAGATAGAGCAGCTGAGGACTGTAGATTCATGTGTGCTGGCATCCAAG
Organism: Chrysochloris asiatica; assembly: GCF_000296735.1. Taxonomy (NCBI): domain Eukaryota; kingdom Metazoa; phylum Chordata; class Mammalia; order Afrosoricida; family Chrysochloridae; genus Chrysochloris; species Chrysochloris asiatica. The sequence goes on along the minus strand of NW_006408677.1, from coordinate 373,801 downwards.
AGGCAGGCTTGCAGAATGTGCCTTTTGGTTGTTTAAGTAATTATATATTCCTGAGTGTTTTGGTGTACATCCAAAAACAAAAAATAAAACGGGGGGTGGGGGGTGGGGAGGAGTGGTTAGAAGCAAATACTGTTAGCTGGTGATGCATGGAGGGGATTGTAACCATTACAATGAAATGAAATACGATAGGATGAGTGTAAAGCTGATGTTCTCCCATGTAAACCATCACTCAATTCACAACAAAAACTTAAAAAAAAAAACCCTCTCTATTTCTCTACCTACTCTGTAAATAACAAAACTATAGAAGAACTAGCGTTGTCCCTGAGCAAAACTGGGAAGGCAGGAAATTTGCATGGGTGACAAACATTTTTCCAAATCTGCACACCTACCCCATCACCACTTTCTATTTCCCTATTCACTTTCCCTTCATATCATGTAAATATTTCGCCTTTTACTAAAGATTTACTAAGGACTCCTTGTGTGGCACTGGATCTGTGAACCACAAGGTTGACACTTAACAACAACAACAATTCTTCAGTTACGTAGAAGAGTGTCTGATTAGTACGTTCATTTGAAGGTGTTTCACAGACCATAATTTTAGAAGAGAGTATGGGGCTGTATTTTTGGTGTTTATGTGCCTTCAAGTCAGTTCTGACTCATAGCGAGTCTGCATAGGGTTTCCGAGGCTGTAAACTTTTATGGGAGCAGAAAGCCTTATCTTTCTCCTGCAGAACTGCTGTAGTTTTGAATTGCTGACTTGGAGGTTAGCAGCCCAACTCGTAGACCTCCTTTGGGGCTATATTAACACAAAGGAAATTGGTTTAAACCATATGGTGGGTGGTTCAAGCTCACCAGCCGCTCCTCGGAAACGCTATTTAGGGTCGCTATGGGTCGGAGTTGACTCCACGGCACTTAACAACAACAGCAAAGCAGAAGATCTTGACACATCAATGATGGAGTACTTTTAGGCAAGACAAATGACCCCCAACAGACAATATGCACCATTGCTGAGTGAGCTCTATTTACACTGCTTTTCTCCAAGTGCTGGCCATTGTTTTAAGAACTGAACTTGGAATCACAGAATTTCTGAGATGCCATGTGGCGCTATTGGATAAGCAGTGGACTGCTAACCAGAAGGTCAGTGGTTCAAACCCACCAGCTGTTTTCTCAGAAATCCTATACAGGGACGCTATGAGTTGGAACTGACTTGAGGGCACTTAACAATAAAGCCATTAGGGAAGAGGCCATTCCTTCATTTTGCCAATTGGGATCTGCCTCCCAGATCACATAGGGAATTAATTAATGGTCCTGCTGAAAATACAGTCCAGGTTCCCAGCCTCCCACCACACCAAAACATTCAACTGTTCTAGGCTTTCCCTGGCTGGATTTATTTGTGGAAGTGGCCATGTCCTCATTAAATGCACCCTAAAGACTTTTTCCTATGGATCGGAACTGACTTGAAGGCACTTAACAACAAAGACTGTTTGGTGTGGCACTGTAGGATCAGCACTGGACTGCAAACCACAAGGTAGGCAGTTCAAACCCACCATCTTCTCCTCAGAAACCCTTTACAGGCTTACTATGAGTCAGAACCAACTCAACAGCACTTAACAGCAACAACAAAAGACTTTTTGAAGTGAGTCACACTTTCTAAGATAGTTTCCTCTTTCTATATACAAGAAACTCTTGTGTTTCTCAGAGGAGGAGGGAAAGAGAGAAATGTCAAAATGTCCTTACTAGAGGCCCCAAAGCTTCTCTTTTTGGAGGATGAGCAATCCCCTTGGGAACACAGATGCATTGCTTTTGAGCCCAGGCAGCCAGCATCCCTTCCACAGAACCCAAGTTTGTATTTGCTGTTGAATCCCCAAGATGAACTATTGGAGAAAGTATTCCACCGATTACGTTTCCATTGGGGCCCAGAGCACATGGTCTTGATTAGAATGAGCAAGAGCAAAGCAGATTTCCCCCTGTGACAGTCTGAAAGTAACTTGAAATCCAGCCAATATTGTTCTAGCAACCAATGCCTGGCTTCCAGCTGCTGCTTGGTGAAAATTAAAAGCTCAAGGAGATGACCTACTTGGGTAGATGGTAACTCAGAGGGCCAAGTTGGGGAAGAGAACCACAGGAGTACTGTACTTAGAAAAGTGACAGGTTATGACTGCCCTCAGCCCCTTGTCCCAACTCTGAACGCCAGCACACCCAGGCAGAGCTGAGTGCCAGTCTATCCCAGCGTATGACTCCATGGTGAGACTTATTGGACACTAGATCAACTTCTACCTCCTCTACAAAGTCTTCCAAGATTACTCTAGCTCATGAGGAACTTCCTGCTCCCATGACCTCTCACCTCTTTCAGCACAAACTGGATTGTTCACATTGAAATACAATTAAGCAGCAATGGACTCAAATGTAACAATTGTGAGGATGGCACAGGAACGGGCAGTGTTCCATTCTGTTATGCATAGGGTGGTTATGAGTCAGAATCAACTTAATGGCACGTAACAAAGCAACAATTATTCTATCCAATTTTCCAGTCTCTGGTAGGTGTATTCACTTGTTTTCCTCCTTTGCTATATTTTGAGATTCTTGATATCAGAACCGGTTTTCTCCTTCTTTGAATGTTCCATAGTGCTTCCCCAGTTAAGGATTCCCAGGGTACTGACTACAGAGGAGAGCCTGGACAAGACACTGAAATGATCCTTTCAGATTTTGCTGGCCTTTTCCACTCAGGTTGCTATTCTGACCTGCAGAGGTTTACAGGGCAGGAAGAACTGCAGGAAAGGCTAGTCCCCGAAGAAGAAAAAGCACAGCTAGGATCCTCCTTAGAAGAAAGGATGTCAAGACTTTGTGTCACATACTTAGGACATGTATGGGACCAATCCCTGGGGAAGGGCTCCATGCTTGGTAAAGTAGAGGGTTAGTTAAGAAAAAGAAGACCACCCAACGAGATAGACGGACACAGTGACTTCAACAACGGACTCAAACATAACAAAGATTGTGAGGATGGTGCAGGACCAGATAATGTTTTGTTCGTTGTATACAGGGTTGCTGTGAGTCAGAACCGACTGGGTGGCTCCTAACAAGAGGAAACTGACCACAGAGGAGAGACTGGACAGGATACAGAAGCATAAATGATCCTCTTAGCTTATACTGATCTGATCTTTTCTCTCCAGGTTGCCACTCTGACATGCACAGGTGTGCTGGGTAGGATAAACTACATGAAAGTCCAGCCTATGAAGAAACTACCAGAGATAAAGCAGGTGAGGGATGGGAGAGTACTGCAGTGCAGCAGTGAGGTCAGGCAAGTTGGGCTCAGGGCATGGAGAAGGAAATTAAGAGAGGAAACTTAATATTCCCTTTTTCATCTAGGGATTAGCTTGTCTGGAGAAAAATCTAGAGGAGAGGGGAGTCTGAGAAGAATCCTCTAATTTCTTCAATCCTGTTGCTGTTGTTGAGTGCCTTTGAGTTGGTTCCAACTCATAGTAACACAGTATAGAGTTTCCGAAGTTCAGGGGGTGGGTTTGAACTGCCAACATTGAGGTTAGCAGTCCAATGCTTATCTTACTGCACCACTACAGGACTCCTGGTCTTTGCTAATTCCAAACATGAGACCTATAGTTCTTATTTGTGTAACATCTGAGAGGCCAATCTTTACATTTGTGTATGTGTGAGGGGGCATTAAGAAGGGAGGTTAGAAGAGCCTAGAATATTATGAAGCATGTGTCTGTATGTGTGTGTGTGCACATGTCTTTCTGTCTATATATTTGCAGTTTCTTTTATTTTTCACTCTGTGCCCCAGCTTGGATGCTACTAGTCTGACCTCTGTCATCCCTTCTCGGAAATGTCAGTTACAGGTCCCAATTCACATAGCTCCCAACACCAATAAGATGACATGAGAATAATAGGCTGACTGCCACATGCTAAGTGGAAACACATGACAAATCAATCAAACAGGAATCAGTTTTTCTTCTAAGATACAGAGCATTCATAGGAATGGAGCCCCAAGCTAGATGCAGAAAACTGGAAATAACCCCTTACAGACAAGTCAGGGAAAAGAGCTGACTTCAGATTGGTTTTTTCTTTAATTGTGTCATGAATCTCTAAGGCACCCAAGAAATTAACAAGTGCATGGACTGTTGAGGATTTCTATAGGGCATTTGAGCTATGGTTTTAGAGAAGAATATTGAAAGTACCATGGACTGCCGGAAGAACAAACAAATCTGTGTTGGAAGACATGTAACCAGAATGCTCCTTTGAAGGCACGATGGCGAGACTCCCTTTCTAATACTTCAAACATGTTATCAGAAGGGACATCATGCTTGGTAAACTGGAGGGTTCGAGAAAAAGAAGATCTCCAAAGAGATTAGCAAAGTAGAAGCAGCAATGGACTCAACCACAACAATTGTAAGAATGGTGCAGAACCAAGCATGTATCCTTCTGTTGTGTATAGGATTGCTATGAGTTGACCAACTCGATGGCACCTAACAAAAACAACAACTTTCAGAAATGGAAAGAGCCTTGGTAGTGTAGTGAGTTACGCACTGGGCTGCTAATCCCAAGATCATCACTTCAAATCCGCCACCCGCCCTCGGGAGAAAGATGAGGCTTTCTGCTTCCAGAAAGATTTGTTGTTGTTGTTAGGTGTCGCTGAGTTGATTCTGACTCGTGGCAACCCTATGCGCAACAGAAAAAAATTCCCAGTCCTGTCTATTCAGAAGAGACTCTGAAACTTGCTCTCCAGCATAGCGATGCTAAAACAAATGGAAGAAGTGAGGAGGTACAAGAGCTGAACAGAAAATTTCAAAGGTCAACTTGAGAAGACAAAGTCAAATATTATAACAAAATGTGCAAAGACCTGGAGTTAGATAATGAAAAGGGAAGAACACACTTAGCATTTCTCAAGCTGAGGGAACTGAAGAAAAAATTTAAACCTTAGCTATCATTATTGAAGGATTTTCTGGGAAAAATAATGAATGATGCAGAAAGCATCAAAAAAAGATAGAAGAAATACAGAGAGTCACTGCACCAAGAGGAAATGGTTGATGTTCAACAGGTTCCAGAGGTAGCATATGATCAAGGGCCAATGATAGTGAAGGAGGAAGTCCAAGGTGCATTCAAGGAATTGGCAAGGAATAAGACACCAGGAAATGATGGGTTCAAAATTGAAATCTTTCAACAAGGTGAGGCAGCACTGGAGGCACTCACTATGCCAAGAAATTTGGAAGACAGCTATCTGGCCGACTGACTGGAAAAGATCCATATTTGTGCCCATTCCAAAGAGGTGACCCAACAGAATGCAGAAATCTTCGGACAATATCTTTGATATCCCATGCAAGTAAAGTTTTACTAAAGGTAATACAGAAATGGCTGCAAGCAACATTGACAGAGAACTTCCAGAGGTTCAAGCTGGATTCAGAAAAGAACGTGGAACGAGATATAACATTGCTGACATCAGATGGATCTTGGCTGAAAGCAGAGAATACCAGAAAGATGTTTACCTATGCTTTATTTACTATGCAAAGGCCTTCGATTGTGTAGATCATGACAAGCTATGGACAACATTGCAGAGTATTAGTATTCCAGAACACTTAATTGTGCTCATGAGGAATCTGTACATGGACCAAGGGGGCGTTGTTTGAACAGAACATGGGAACACCGAATGGTTTAAAATTAGGAAAGGTGTGTGACAGGGTTGTATTCTTTCACCATACTTAGTCAACCTGTATGCTGAGCAAATAATCTGAGAAGCTGGGTTACATGAAGAAGAATGTGGTATTAGGATTGGAGGAAGACTCTTTAACAACCTGTGATATGCAGATGATACAACCTTGCTTGCTGAAAGTGAAGAGGACTTAAAATACTTACTGATGAAGATTAAAGAGCACGGCCTTTGGTATGGATTACATCTCAATGTAAAGAAAACAAAAATCCTCACCACTGGACCAATAAACAACATTCTTATCAATGGAGAAAATATTGAAGTTGTGAAAGACTTCATTTTTTCTTGGATCAACTATCAACACTCATGGAAGTAGCAGTCAAGAAATCAAACGACATAATCATTAGGCAAATCTTCTGCACAAAACCTTTTTTAAAGTGTTGAAGAGCAAAGATGTCATCTTGAGGACTAAGGTACGCCTGACCCAAGCCATGGTATTTTCAATCACCTCATATTCATGTGAAAGCTGGACAGTGAATAAGGAAGAGTGTAGAAGAATTGATGCTTTTGAGTTATGGTGTTGGAGGAAAATATTGAAAGTACCATGGGCTGCCAAGAGAATACACTGACCTGTGTTGGTAGACGTACATCCAGAGTGCTCCTTGGAGGCCAAGATAACCAAACTTTGTCTCTCATACTTTGGACGTATTGTCAGGAGGGACCAATCATTGGAGAAGGCTATCATGTTTGGTAAGGTGGAGGGTCAGAGAAAAAGAGGAAGACCCCCAGAGAGATGGATAAGCAAAATGGCAGAATCAATGGGCTCAAGCGTGGCAACAATTATGAGGTTGGCCCAGAACAGGACAGTGTTTCATTGTATTGTGCATAGGGTCACTATGCGTCAGTACCAACTCAATGGCACCCAACAACAGTCCTGTATCATCCCCACAATTGTTGTTACACATAAAGCCGTTTCTGCTGTCACTATGCCAATCCATCTGGTTCGGGTTTTCCTCTTTTTTTCTGACCCCCCCCCCCCCCCCAGTTAACGAAGCATAATGTCCTTCTCCAGTAACTGATCCTTCCCTGGCTTCAAAGGAACATTCTGGATCCATTTCTTCCAACATATATTTGTTTGTTCTTCTGGGTAATCCATGGTACTTTCAGTGTTCTTCTCCAACATCATAACTCAAGTGCATCAATTTTTCTACGGTCTTCCTTATCATTGTCCAACTTTCACATGCATATAAGGTTATTGAAAATATCATGTCTTGGGCCAGGCATACCTTAGTCCTTTGCTGTTGAACACTTTAAAGAGATTGTTGTAGCAGATTTGCATACTGCAATACATCATTTAATTTCTTGACTACCATAATACATCATTTAATTCCATGAGTGTTAATGGTGGATCCAAGCAAAATGAAGTCTTTGACAACTTCAATCTTTTCATGATGTTATTCATTGGTACAGTTGTATGGATTTTTGTTTTGTTTACATTGAGATGCAACCCATATGAAGGCTGTGGTCTTTGATCTTCATCAGTAAGTATTTTAAGTCCTCTTCACTTTCAGCAAGCAAGGTTGGATCATCTGTCTTTCGCAGGTTACTAATGTGTCTTCCTCCAATCCTGATACCATGTTCTTCTTCATATAATCCAGTTTCTCAGATTATTTACTTGGTGTACAGATTGAATAAATATGGTAGATGAATACAGTCCTGGCATACACCTTTCCAGATTTTAAACCTTTCAGTATCCTCTTGATCTGTTCTAATGACTACCTCTTGGTCTATGTACAGTTTCACCATGAGCACAATTAAGTGTCTTGTAATAGCCATTCTTTATAGTCCATAGCTTGTCGTCATCCACATAGTCAAAAGTTTTTGCAGTCAGTAAAGTACAAGTAAACATCTTGCTGGGTTTGTCTGTTTTCAATCAAGATCCATCTGTTGTCAGCAATGATATCCCTAGTTCCTAGTCTTCTTCTGAAACTGGCTTGAATTTCTGGAAGTTCTATGTTGATGTACTGTTTCAATCATATTTAATTATCTTCAGCAAAATTTTACCTGCTTGTGACTTTAATGATATTGTTTGATGATTTATATATTCCATTTGGTCACCTATCTTTGGAATGTGCACAAATATGGATCTCTTCCTATCGGTTGGCCAGGTAGCTGTCTTTCACATTTCTTGGTATAGATGAGTGAGCATATCCTGTGCTGCATCACTTTGTTGAAGATTTCAATTTTTATTCTGTCAATTCCTGGAAACATGTTTTTTGCCAATGCCTTCCATGCAGCTTTGACTTCTTCCTTCAGTACCATTGGTTCTTGATCATATACTAACTACCTCTTGAAATGGTTGAACATTGACCATTTCTTTTTGGTACAGTGACTTTGTGTGTTCCTTCCATCTTTTGATGCTTTCTGCATCATTCGATATTTTGCCCATGTAACCCTTCTACTCTGTCGTATATGGCCACTATGAATTAGAATCGAATTGAAGGGATTCAGGAATAGGGAAGTACTGGATATTTCTTGGGTATGTATCACAAGCCACAGAGGGATTTTTTACTAGCTCTTCTAGGTCTATAGAGGATCGCTATGAGTTGGAACCGACTCAATGACACTTAACAACAATAGCATTAATCTGCCCTGTCCAGGCTAAGACCTATATCATTCACTCAGGCTGAGGCTCTGAGCTACCCAACCTGCATTCCAGTTTTCTAAAGCATTTTCAGAGAAGAGGGTGACCAAATATTTGACATCAGAGCCTGTTTTCTTTTTACAACCTACATTCAGGACTGCCCACTCACCACTACCTACATAAAAAATTAACATATAGCACCATGAGGGATAGAAGTCAGAGACATGCAAACACTTATAAACAACAATTAAGGAATTATTATTATTATTATTATATGAGGTTGGTAGGGCATCAGTCAGGAGTAGTTTAAATGTAATCCTGTTTATCAAGGTCTCTTCTTGCCCTAGTATTTTGCAATTTCAAAACCCTCCTTATTAGAGGTCCAAAGGAAAAACATCTTTAGCCCAAGAGACACACACACCCCAGTCCTGCATTGTCCTCTCCTCTTTCATGTCAGCTGTTTTCATCAGCTCCTTGTTTCAATCATGTGTTTCAACCCTGACAGCTTTGTTAAAATGCACAGGTTCTTGTCAAAGCTAGAAGGCAACATTGGTGCAATTTCAGTTGTGGGTGGGTTGGTAGAGCTAGGAATCCATGTTAGTAGATAGGTTAAGGTAGATTAAGAGGTGATTGCCTAATTGTTATCAGGACTGTTTGTGATTGTTGCAACAAAAGGAGGGGAGAGGTTGACCTTGTAGTCCAGGAGCAGAGGACCCTGGGACCATCAAGGAAGAAGAGCAGAGAGCGGGACCCTATTCCGGGAAGCAAGGATGCCAGAGATGGAGGCAAAGAATGACGTGGAAAGATGGAGCAGATGGGGACTCTAGACTCAAGGAGGGAGAGGGAGCTCTGTGCTGGCAGCCGGGGAGCAGGCTTGCAGGGTATGCCCTTGGTTGTTTGAATGATTATATGTTCCTGAGTGCTTCGGTGTACATCCAAAAAAAAAAAAAACACACACACACACACAAAGGGAATGAAAGCAAATGCTATTGAATGATGATGCATGGAGGAGATTGTAATCATTGCAATGAAACAAAATATGATAGGATGAGAGTAAAGCTGATATTCTCCCATGTAAACTATCACTCAATTCACAATAAAAACTAAAAAAAAAAAAAAAAAAGAGGTGATTGCCTTTGAGTGAATCAACATTGTAGGATAAGCTCTGGACTGCTAACCACAATGTCAGCAATTCAAATCCACCAGCCACTTCTTAGAAACCCTATACAAGGTCACTATGAGTTGGAACTGACTTGACAGCAATTATCAGCAACAACTATATCTCTTCAGGCATCTTTTTTCTTCTAGAAGAAATACACACATTCTTTCTAGGCTGTTTTGAGATCTAGAGCTTCCCATACCCCATACTTGACCCAGTCCCAAACAGGCTGAGTATTAGAAAGAAGCAGAATGGTAGAATTGGCCCTTATCACCGAAGCAATGAAATTGAGGGAAAGGGAACCCCATTTAATGGATTCTCAATAAAATAGTGTTTAAATGACAGTACTAACCAATCACTGAATCTTAGAATGGAAAAGGACCTATATATATATATATATGTTGTACCAAAAGGAAATGGTTAATGTTCAACCATTTCAAGAGATACCATATGAACAAGAGCCAATGATACTCAGAGACGAAGTCCAAAGTGCATT
>NW_006408677.1:354313-362416 GCF_000296735.1 Chrysochloris asiatica | reverse complement strand
AACAGGGTTTCCGAAGCTGTAAATCTTTACGGGAGCAGAAAGCCTCATCTTTCTCCCATGGAGCAGCTGGTAGTTTCAAACTGCTGACCTTGCAGTTCGCAGCCCAATTCATAACCACTATGCTGCCAGAGCTCTCTATCTGTGTGTGTGTGTGTGTGTGTGTGTGTGTGTGTGTGTGTGTAGGATCAGTACTGTACTGCAAACCACAAGATCAGCAGTTCAAACCCACCAGGTGCTCCTTGGAAACCCTATATAGTGTTGCTATGAGTTGGAACTGACTCGATGACACTTAACAACAATACACACACACACATATGTTTCAATACCCTTGTGCTCAAATATTCAGAAACCAAAAATCAAACCCACTGCCATCAAGTTGAATCTGACTCATAGCGATCCTGTATAGGGTTTCCAAGATTATAAATCTTTACAGGAGCAGACAGCCTCATCTTTCTCCTGAGGGGAAGCTGGTGGGTTTGAACTACTGTCCATATGGTTAGGAGAGCAATGTCTAACTCTCAGTACCACCAGGGCTCCTTCAAATCTTAAAATAAAACAAAACAAAAAAATGTGCTTATCTTTTCTTTGTCCAGTGAAGATGTGCCTACTACCTCTTGTCATTGAAACCAAAACTAACATTGTTCCTCTCATTGTTGGCCCTGCTGTATTGAGTGTAATGAATATTAGGTTGCTGGTTTCTGCGGTTTCACTTAAAGTATCAGTGTTCCACAAAGCTGCTGCCATAGGGAGATTGTGGCTGGTTCTGAGGTAGAGCCATACAGCGATTTGGGCCAATAGGTAACACAATTGGACTTGAGAAACCCAGGGCTAGGGCTGTGTGAGGTAATTACCTAAGCACTTCTGTAAATCCACTTAGACTATGTTAATTCATAGTTGCTATGCTTTCTTGGAATTGTCCTAAGGTCCTTTTGTATATGTTTAGATATCAGGATAAGGCCTACCAGGGCAGGGAGGGGCCTCCTAGTTCAAAATTCCTGCCATAATCCCTGTGCTGTAAACTGACTAGGCACTCACCTTCTGGATATCTAGATATATGCCGATCTGATATCTGCATGGCTGATTGTCATGGCCCAAGCACATTCAGGCAAATTTTGTTTCCTTCTATGTACTCTCTCTCACTTGATCTTTCTTTTCAGCACCCCTTTTTAAGATCAGAAACCAAAGGCAGTTCCTGGAAGTCTGTGTGGTGTGTTTGACATGGCTGGGTGGAAACAAGTGGGATAACTTGGCTGCCATCGCTTGTGTGTGGCACAAAGTTGATTAGACTGAGACCTGGCCAGGCCAAACTCATCAGGTCAGGGAAACCCTGCTCTTCTTTCTTCCACTCTGCCCTCCATTGCTCTGACTCAGATTGAGGCAGAGCGCAGTGGCTGACCCTGTATACTTTGGCAAGGGAATGCTGTTGTAATGGGTCAGGATGAGGTTTTCCTCAAGCCACTGTACAGTCCCCTGGGAGACTGGGGATGGTCCAACTTAACTTAGAATATTTACTTCCTCTTAAGACTTCATCAAGAAGTTGTAAAATGCTCAATGACTTCCTTGGGCATTGGAAGGAATACAGCTGTTGTCGAGCTCAAATACTCACTAAGGGAGGGTTACCAAAGAGGGAGGATTTCTTAGGGTAATAAAAGACAGCTAGCACAGCAGTCTAGGGAAGACGCAAAGCTGGGTGAGATGAGTTAGCCAGGATGGATAATAGCTATTCCCCCTTTCTACAGATTATTGTTATTGTTTTGAAGTGCCATTGAGTGGGTTCTAACTCATTGAGACTCTGTATAGGGTTTTTGAGGAGCGGCCAATGAGTTTGAACCACCCACCTTGTGGATCAAACCAACCTTTCAGTCCAGTGCTTATCCTACAGTGCCACACTGGACTTTATTTCTGTTAAGTGCTGTTGAGTCGGTTCTGTACATAGTGCCCTGTACAGGGTTTCAGAGGAACAGCTGGTGGGTTTGAACTGCCAACCTTTAGGATCACAGTCCAGTGTTGATCCTATAGCTCCACACTAGGAGTCCACACTGGACTTTACCCACTGTCAAAATTTATTGTCATTGAGAGAATTCAAACTCATAGCAACCCTATCTAGGGTTTCCAAGACTGTAAATCTTTACAGGAGCAGATAACCTTATCTTTCTCCTGTGGAGCGGCCGGTGGGTTTGAATTGCCACCCTTGAGGTTAACAGCCTAACATACAGCACCACCAGAGTCCCTTATATATGTTCTTCAGGGGAACTTTAAGGGCCCTGTATAAGATTTCCAGGAGTCCTGGTGTGGCACAGTGTTGATGTGGCCTTGGAGGTTTAACTCAGAGGTTACGTTCATGTCTGCTGGTGTCTAGTCAATATCACCTCCTGTGCAGGAGACTCAGGTTCAATTCCTGGTCAGTATTCACTCAGTATGCACTGTCACTACCCATCTGTCAATGGAGGGTTACCCATGTTTCATCAATGCTTCCAGACTAGGACAGACTAGGGAAAAAGGCCTGGTGCTTTACTTGGGAAAATCAGCCAGAACACTATGATCATGGTGGTCCAATTCCTAATCAATCATGGGGCGGGATGGTGGAAGGCCAGGTAGTGTTTCATTTTGTTGTGCATGGGTTTGCCATGAATCATGGTCGACTCAATGGTAGCTAACAACAACAGCCATCCTCAGTCAAGAGGGAATTCTGGATGGGTTGGACCATGGTGTTAAGCCAGGTCCATATATTCTTGGGCTAGAAATCAGAAAAGAAATTCTCCTTTCTGCTAAAGAATATTTGATAGAATTACACTAAATGTTCTACGCAATTTCTTCCAGCTTGAGGAGTTGCTGAATATCAACATCTGCTCAAACAGGATACAGTTGATACATGAGACTGATTTAAGATACTGGAAATGTTCTCTTCCAGCACAGCTCTGTCCTTTTGGGTGGGAGAGCCATTTCAGTGAGAGCTAAATATGAGTTTTCTCCATGCTTGAAGCAGAAAGCACAGCATTCCCAGGTTGTCCTGATTATCACTCCATAAAATCTCTGTGCTGGCTTCCCAAACTGTGATCTTCCTATTCACTTTCTCGTTCATCCATTCTGCAACCCCTGACCTGCCAAACCATTTTCTCTGTTACCTCTCTGTACCTACTCATTAAAGTATGTATATATTTGTAACAATCTATGTCTCATATATACATTAGTCAGGATTGCATAGGCTATGTTACAATAACAAATAGGCTCTTAAATTTCAGTGGCTTGGCACAACTAAAGTGTCTTTAATATGCACATGAAATCTGATGAGTTATTAGGGGCCTCTCCTCCAACTTGGGAAATTCAGGGGTCCAGGCTCTTTCCAGTCTGTGATGGGACCATTTGAACATGTGACTCCAAGTCCAGCAGAAGAGAGGGCTGATAGTTTCCGTGAGATATTTTAAGGGTCAAGGTAGGATGTAGTTGATGCCATTTCTTACCCTTCCCACTGGCAAAATCCATTGACATGGGCCCCACCTAACTGCAAAGAATGATGACAAATGTAACCTTCCTTTGAGCGCTGAAGAAGAAATTTCAACAGGACTAGTGAAGATATAGCATTGTCTCTGTCAGAGTGTATCTCTGGTTTTGTGTCTCTTTTTTCATCTTGGCATATGTTCCCTGGGAGAGCACCTTACTTCCTGACTCACACACCCAGAGTGATGGTGGTAACTAGGTAACAGTGGACATGAATATAACCTCTGAGTTAAACCAACAGGTGGAGTTTGGCAGCCCCAAGGCCACAGTAACATATGGAACTAATCTGTGTCTCTTTCCCTAATTATAAGATAAAGATGTAACACTTACCTTGCACTGTTATTAGGGTTAGAAATGGCTATATCCAGGGCACAGGTAGGAAAGGAATACCCTTACAATCTTTATTTTGCCATGTGAAGGAAAGTTCTAGAAGGCTTAAAGCTGACTTCCCCAGGATATAGTGAGGCCTAGAGGATCCTCTAGTGAACGAATTCCTAATTTGTGTATTGAAACATGGCTGGTGACAGCCTGGCTGCCACTGTCAACCTGGGTGTATAGATTTCACCCTTGTCAAGAAACTGTCCTGTTTTCTGATAGGCATGTCTAGTTGGGGAAATTATCCAGCTCTGACAAGCAGGGCTGTAAGAGTTTCATTATATAGCTCCACAGAGTTGTTTTAAAGAATTGCAATAGCTGCCATTTATAGGGAATCCTTGGTTGGTATAAAAAGTTAACACACCTACCTGGCTGTTAACTGGAAGGTTAGAAGTGCAAGTCTGCCTAGTAGCACCTCAGAAGAAAGGCCTGGTGATCTACTTCCCAAACAAAGAGCCTTTGAAAGTCCTATAGAGAACAATTCTATTCTGACACACATGGAGTTGCCATGAGTTGGAACTGACTCTACTGCAACTGGTATGTACCATTTATTGTTTACCATGTGCCAGCTTCATTATATGTATCTGTTCATTTGATTGGCATAAAAGCCCTCCCAACTTTACAAATACCTGGTGTGACTCTCAGATAAGCACTGGACTGCTAATTGCAAGGTCAGTGGGTCAAACCCACCAGCCGCACCTCAGAAACCTACAGAGTTACTATGAGTTGGAACCAACTCAGTGGCACTTAACAATAACTTTACAAATGAGGAAACTGAAGCTCAAAGAGGTAAAAAAATAATAATAATTCCCAAGATCTTGCAGCTAAAAAGTGGCAGAGCTGGGACTGAATGCAGGTCTGTCTGGCCCATAGCGCCCCTTCTGGTGGTGTAGAGTGAGGAGAAAGGACTGTTTGAAAGAGTGAACTCTTCTGCTTCAACTATGCTTTTTCCCCCGCCTCTGCCCCAGTTCCTTCCTTTGCTTGGCCTCCCTTTCCTCTCCACGCATCCTGGCCTTGATAGCACAGTTCCAGCAACCACTAATGGAGGATAGCAATTTGGTTTAGAAGCAGCCTTTGAACCATAGAAACACCACTCAAAAAGGGTTTTTGGACCAAAGGCAATCTTGTCTATCGTAAATGGATAAATTGGTCTATTAGAAAAATCAAATACAGTTTGAGAGCCACGGACAGTTAGTGAAGTGGCCTTTGGTTTTCAGTAAACAAAGCCCAGAATGCAGCACTCTTTGGGGAAATGCAGTCCTGCCCTGACCTTGCTGAATTTGTAATGGGGAAGGAGATGAAGAAGAGCAGGATGAAGAAGCTGCTGCCACTAATCCAGCAGGGGCCAGATAAGAAACTTGCTTAAAGCAAAACATGGACTACCAGGGAAGACTCTGTCAGCTCCAAATGAAGCATTGGCTGGGGAATGAACTAAGGCTGACATAAGACAGAGTTAGGAGCCCTAGTGACACTTACTTACTAAGCACTTACTTACTAACAGAATGGTTAGCAGTTGTAAACCACCCAGCAGCTCCAAGGGAGAAAGACCTGGCAGTCTTCTTCTGTAAAGATTGTTGTTAAGTGCCGTCAAGTCGGTTCCAACTCATAGCATTTCCGATGAGTGGTTGGCGAGTTTGAATGACAGACCTTGCATGCAGTGCTTGCACTACAGCACCACACCAGAACTCTTCTACAACCAAGAAAATCTGATGGCACAATTCTACTGTGTCACATGAGATCTCTATGTTGTTGTCGTTTAGTACCATCAAGTCAGTTCCTACTCATAGTAACCCTGTATAGGGTTTCCGAGGAGCAGCTGGTGAGTTTGAATCACTGACCTTGCAATTCAAACTGACCTTGCTTAAATTGAAGAAGTTGGTAAAGTCCATTTCATCATCACTGACTTTAGTGGTTGGTATGTAAATTTGTAAATTTGAATAATAGTGCTATTGGCTGGTCTTAGTTTAAGACATATGGATATTAATTTATCACAGACAACATTAAGCTGTGTATTGTGGATTGAGTAAAAGTTTACAGGGCAGATCATCAGTTTTACACTCAACAAATCATACTCCTTGTTTCATTACAATGATTATAATCCCCTCCATGTACCATCAGATAACAGTATTTCTCTCTCTGTGCACTTTAGCTCTTTTTATTTTTTAAACACTCCAGCATATATAATAATTTACACCACCAAAGGGCGCATTCTGCAAGTCTGCCTCCTGGCTGCCCGCTCTTAGTCCCTCTCTTCCCAATAATCTAAAGTCCTCAGCTGCTCCCTCTCTCCATGTCCTCATCTCTGCCTCCATCTCTGGTGTCACTGCTTCTCTAGATAAGGTCTCCCATTCCACTTGTGCTCTTCTGCCTTGATGGTTCTAGGGTCCTTTGTTTCTGGACTGTAAGATTAAACACACCCCTGCTTTTGTTACATAACTTCTACCTTTACAACTGTGGTAGTCACAATTAGTCATGATAACAATTATTCACTATTGAATCATAATAATCTTATCCCCATCTTTTTTTTACCAGACCCATCTTGACAAGATGAAAACCATTCAGAGGGGACTCTTTCTTTCCCCACACACTATTAAACTAAGCTCCCCCTTGAAACCTTGTAAGCCAGTCCCTTCGTGCCTTTATCGTCCCTTCATTTTAGGTAGCCGATGTCTAAGTTGCCCATCCATTCCTACCCTGAGTATAGGTCAGGTTCATCAAATTGTAGCAATTTACCCTTGTTTCCTTTATCATTTTTTTTTTTTTCCTCTAGTTGAGTTCTGATTATCAAGCCATCGAGGCTAGGTCAAATGGGTATGGTCTGCAAGTTTGGGTGTTCTTGTGCATCTCCCCTCACTTCATATCAGCTGGATGCTTCACTCTCAGCTCTAGCCATCTGTGGCTATGTCCTTGTCCATGGTCTCAGGTGTGCCCAGGTCTCACCACACTTTGGACCTACTAGTCCTTCCTCTTCTCTCTCTTATCTCCAGGTCAATGGGAGTCAGTGGACCATGGTTTAACTCAGCCTATTTCTTCATTACTGCCTTTCCCTCTCTTCCACTCACCAGTAGACCAATTTGGTCGCCAGGAAGATTACCTACCTGCTCATGTGTTCCCTTTGAGTTTCAGTCTTAGAGGCGGGGGTGTCCTGAAGAAATATGATTGCTTGCCTTGATGGCTTCCCAGAGAACAGCTTACTTATTCTTAGTAGTAGCCAGTCATACTGACATTTTTGTTTGGGGTTTTTCCTGATAATCTTTCTTTGAAGATGTATCTTCTGTTGCTCTAGCTGTTCCAGGCTGGTCTGCTTGCACTTCCTAGTTGGGATGTCCCACCTCAGAAGGGGCTGGATGGGACTCAAGATTCCACCTAAGGTCCTATATGCTGCAAAGGCTCCAAAAGAGGCCTATTTCACTGGGCAAGTTCTAGAACCCCTTTTAGGTATTCTAATCAGTTATAGGCTTACAAGTTTTCTATAATCATGTTTCCCGACATTCCTTTCTATCCCACTCAAGTGTCTATTTTACAATAGTAGGCAAGGAAAACCAATATTCATAAGACAGTCAAGCATCTTAGTATTATTTCCCCTCTTCAAACTATACCTAGATCCCTGTATCACAGAACCCTGTTGTTCCAAGGTTGAGCATGCATCACTATTTACCTCTGTCCCACTTAGCCCATACAAACCTGTCTCAGTGTTCCCCTTCCTTTATGTGTGGTTCAGAGTTCTGGTACCATTGCTTGGGCCTGCTTGGTCTGGTATGCTGTGTTGTTGCTGATGGAGCTCCTACTGCATGTCTACCGTAGCCACCATTTTGTTTGTTTGCTCAAGATAGATCTTGAAAGATTCTATTTTATTATGAATGCTATGTCATTCATCTTCAATTTGTCATTACTAGCATAGTAAACCATATGATTATCAGGTTCAAAATGGCCAATACCAGTCCATTCCAACTCACTAATGCCTAAGATATTGATCTCCGTGCATTCCATTTCATTTTTGACAGCTTCCAATTATCCTAAATTCATCCTTCATATACTCCATGTTCTGATTATTAATGGATATTTGTAGCTGATTCTTCTCATTTTGAGTTGTGCCCCATCAGCAAATTAAAGTCCCAAAGTCATAACTCCATCCACATTTTTTTAATGTTTTATTGTGAATTATATGATAGTTTACATGGGAGAACATTAGTTTTACATTCATTCTATCATATATCGTTTCATTGCCAT
>NW_006408677.1:321678-353118 GCF_000296735.1 Chrysochloris asiatica | reverse complement strand
CCCATTTTAGGTATTCCAATCAGTTATAGGCAGAAGACGGACTTACAAGCTTTCTATGGTGATGTTTCTGGCTATTCTTTTCTCTCCCCCTCCAGTGTCTATTTTATAATATAATGTAAGGGAAACCAAGATTCAAAAGACAGCCAAGCATCTTAACATTATTCTCCCCCTTTTACCTATTCCAACCATGTATCCCAGAGCCCTGTTGTTCCAAGGTTGTGCATACATCATTATTTACCTCTGTCCCACATAGCCCATTCAAACCTGCCTAATTGTTCTCCCATCTGCTTTGTTCTTCTATTCCCCTCTCACTTCTTGTATATTGCCCCCCTTCCCCACACCCAAACCTTCTCCTCACTCCCCTCACCCACCCCCAACATCCCAGCAATCAACAAAGAATTCCCCCACCCCCCTTTAGTATGGGTTCTTTTTCTTAGTCTTTTACAATAGTGATCCTATGCAGTATTTCTCTTTTTGTGACTGACTAATTTCACTCAACATAATGTCCTCAAGGTTTATCCATGTTATACGTGCAGTGGCTTGCCGCATCCTTGTTATTCTTCAAGGTAGCATAATATTCCATTGTGTGTATGTACCACAGTTTGTTTATCCATTCTTCAGTTGATGGGCACTTTGGTTGTCTCCATCTTTTTGCTATTGTAAGTGGTGCTACTATGAACATTGGTGTTCATATATCTTCTCGTGTTGTGGCTCGTTTTTCTTGTGGGTAAATACCAAGTAGAGGAATTTCTGGATCATAAGATATTTCTATTTTCAACCTTCTGAGGAAACACCATATTGCTTTCCAGAGAGGTTGGACCATTTTGCAGTCCCACCAGCAATGCAGAAGTGTCCCAGTCTCTCCACATCCCCACCACCTGTATATCCATCCACATTTTTAAAGTCAACTCTATTTAAACTAGCCAAAATCTTCCCCAGTCATATTTCGAGTGCCTCCCAACATGAGAGGTTCATCAACCAGCACTAAATCACAAAATGTTCTACTATTCATAAGATTTAGTGTAGTGGTTATGAATCAGGCTGCAAACTGCAAGGTCAGCAGTTCGGAACTACCAGCTGCTCCATGGGAGAAAGATGAGGCTTTCTGATCCCGTAAAGATTTACAGCCTTGGAAACCCTGTTCAGGGTCACTATGGGTTACAACCAACTTGACCGCACTTAACAACAACAACAATTGTTCAAAAGTGTTCAGCCTCTCCTTCTTCCTTAGTCTTAGTCCGGAAGCACCACTGAAACCTGTCCACCATGACTAACCCTGCTAGTATTTAAAATACTGGTGTCATAACTTCCAGCATCACAGCAAGATGCAAGTCACCATGATACAACAAACTGGTAGACAAGTGGTGGTTCAATCTGTATGCCGAGCAAATAGTAGGAGAAGCTGGACTAGATGCAGAAGAATGTGGCATCAAAATTGGAGGAAGGCTCATATGCAGATGGCATAACCTTGCTCGTTGAAAGCAAAGAGGATTTGAAGCACTTACTGATGAAGATCAAAGACTGCAGCCTTCAGTACAATTGCACCTTAACTCATGGTGGTGTTGGTGGTGTGCTGTGGAGTAGGTTACAACTCACCCTGCATAGGGTTTCTGAAGCTGTAAATTTTTACAGAAGCAGAAAGCCTCATCTTTCTCCCACTAAACATCTGGTAGTTTGAAACATCTGACCTTGAGGTTAGCAGCCCAGCTCTTAACAAAAATTCTCACAGTCGAACCAGTACGCAACATCATGATGAATGGAGAAAAGATTGAAATTGTCAGGGATTTCATTTTAATTGGATCCACAATCAATACCCACAGAAGCTGTTGTTGTTAACTGCCATAGAGTCAGTTCCGACTCATAGCAACGCTGTATAGGGTTTCCAAGGAGCAGTTGGTTGGTGGTGGGTTTGAACTGCTGACTTTGTGGTTCCCAGTCCAGTGCTGATCCTACAGCACCATACCAGGAGTAAATAGATCAAATGACATAGTGCACTGGGCATATCTAATGCAAAAGATCTCTTTAAAGTATTTAAAAGCAAAGATGTCACTTTCAGGACTATAGTGCACTTTACCCAAGTCATGAAATTGCCAATCACTTCTTATGTGTGCGAATGCATTTGAGAATTTGAGGAAGCATAAGAAGCGAGACTAAAGAATAATTTATGCATTTGAATGATGGAGTTGGTGAGGAATATTGAATAACCCATGGACTGTCAAAACAAACAAACAAACAAACAAATCCATGTTGAAAGATGTATAGCCAGAATGCTCCTTAGAAGTCAGGGTGGTGAGACTTCACATGGGATGAGGAAGGACCAGTCCCTAAAGAAAGACATCATGCTTGGTAGAGGGTTAGCAAAAAACAGCAGGAACCTCAATGCTATGGATTGACACCATAACTACAACAATAGATTCAAACAATATTTGTGAGTACGGTGCACTACTGAGTAGCAGTTTTATTCTGTTGTTCATAGGGTTGCTATGAGTCAGAACCAATGCATTGTCCCCTAACAGCACATAATGTTTGAAATTTGTCAACAAATATACATATCTTTGTAAGTGAAAATATTTAAAATAATGTACTATGCATTTGGAGTCCTGGTGTGGTGCTGTGGGCTTATGCACCGGACTGCAAAGTCATTTGAACTGCAAGGTTGGTGGTTCAAGCTCACCAGTTGCTCCTTGGAAACCCTATACAGGGTCACTATGGGTTGGACCCAATTCAATGGCACTTAACAACAACAAAAATCTATGCATTTAGATTTGGTGCCAGTTTAAACTTGTTGAAAGGGGAAGGCAGGCTCAGGGCATAAGATGCCTGACAGGGAGAAGGTCAAGATCACTTGCATCCCTGGGCTAGAAGTCAGTGTGGTCAGCCTGAAGCAAAGTAATTAAGGGCTCTTCCCAGATTGGGCAGAGTCTAGGTGGTACAGTCGATGCCCAGGGTCATTGATTGATTTGTTTTTTCATTACCAAACCACCCCAACAACCCCAGGAAACAAAAGCTCAACGTGGTAGGTGGCAGATCTAGAGTTGGAATGGAGTGAGTTGTGAAGAAGAGGAAGTGTGTTTCCTGGCCTCTTTTAGAATCTACCCTTAGATTATTTTAGATTAAGAGGCCTTAGTGGCAGAAGGTTCTTTAGGTGGATTTCCCCCCACTTCTCTGTTTACATGACAACTTCAGCTTCTACTCTTTGGCCTAATACACTCAAGATCCTTCTTGCAGAATGGAGTACTGAGGCTCACTTGGGACGTTAACCCATGATTCTGAAGTCAATTCATTTGAAACTTTGGGGGAAAGCAGGTTTGTTTTCATATTTCATCAAAGTAACCGTGCCAGCCTGTGATCCCTAAAGGCATGCCCAGGTGATGGATGGAAAGTGAATAAGAATCTTTGTATATACAGACTATAGCACCTTTCACATAAATTTTATTCCGAGTCTTCATCAACAGCTTGCTGTTTAGCTATATTGGATTTGGGCTAGGGGCGAGTGGACACATGCCAGGACATTGAGGTATCTGGTGACTCCTGATGACATGTTCAGTGTATGTCTGTAGCAAACCTGAGGCCAGCAGAACAGAATGCCAGGAAAGAGGCAACTGCTTACTCCCATGGTCCTAGTATATTTAAGAAACTGATGATTGAGCAAGTCCTAAAGCATTAAGAGGTCCCTAGTCTGGTTCAGGAGTTGGCTGAACCCAACAGGTCATTGGTCTGAATCCCTATTTCAAATGTGCAGTGAATTCCTAGGACCAGTCCAAGTTTTGGCAAAGAGAATCAGTTCAGAATCTGGTTTCAGTTAGACTGGCCTTTCCACCTTTTGGCACATTCTGCTAAGAAGTAAGACTGGCCAGGACCATTCATTAGTAACTTATTTGCTTTTTGTCCCCAAGGGTTTATCTTAATTTACAAATATAAGAAGACAACATGCTGTTTGCATGGGATTAAGTTAATAAAAATGGCTTCTATCAGAATACTTGACTTCAATAGTCTGGTAGGAAACATAAACAAATCCAATACTTTCTATTTTTCTAAGGACTTCCATATATATTATTTATTTTGACACTGAAAACATCCCCCTTGAGATAGATAAGGAAGAAACAAATAGTCCTGTTTGACTAGTGTGGAAACCCCGATAGGTAAGGTGATTTGTTTGAGACCACACAACAAGTTAATAAGAGCTGGGTCTAAATCTGAGATCTCCTGACATCCAGCACCACGTTCACTGAACTGTGCCATATCACCTTAGGCTTCCCCCACTCTCAAATATGTATTGGACACCTAACACACGCCAGACACTCTTGTAAGAGCTAGGGATGTTGTTGCTAAGTACAGTCGAGTCAGTTTCCGACTTATAGAGACTAAAGTTGACTGGACTATATGTCTATCAATTCAATTCAGATTCAGTATTAAGATTACTTTGAAGTTCTCTGTCAGTTTAAGTTCAACCACTTTAGAAAATACACAAAACTGGTTACAATTTAAATCAATTCACAATATGGTAAGGAAAAACAAAACAAAAACCCTTGGTTCCGGTCACAGTTCAGTGAGAATATTTGGTTTAGGTTGATTTGGGTTTTAGCAAATGAGCATGGCGGGTTCTAGTGTTTGATTCTTGGTTCTGTTCCATCCAGGTTCCAGTATTCAATGCCCATCAGAGAACCACTTGTGTAAGCAAAAGGTAAACCTTCTTGAAGCATTGATATCAGTGACCTATTTTTTTTCCCCTTAGTTGATTCAGTGGGTATTTCCCCCTCTTCCAAATGTTGTGAAACAAAACTTCTTTAAGAGATTGAAACTTTAGTTAACAGCAATGTGATTTAATGTTTTGTTTTTGCTTATTTCAGTTTAAAATTTGAGGGCGCTCATTTCAGCCTATCAGGTCAGACAAAACTCAGACTCTGGCTGCTGAATATGCTTGTCCCAACCCTTCTGTGTCCTCAAGCAGCTGCCTCATCCATCAAATATCTGTTGAATCAAGCCTCAAAGCTAAGAAACTGTTCCCTTAAGTGGGAAATCAATTCTCAGAATTCAGAATTTCAAATAATCTGGTGCCTCACAAAGTGTGCAGTGGAAATGTTATTTTGGTCTCCTTTGCTAATTTCATATCATGTGAGTATGTTGTTGTTTTTAAGTGCCGTGGAGTCGGTTCCAACTCACAGCGACTGTGTATAGGGTTTTCAAGGAGCGGCTGTTGAGTTTAAACTGCTGACCTTGTGGTTCAACCGACCTTAGGGTCCAGTGCTTATCCTTCCTACAGAGCCACACCAGGATGCCCATGTGAGTATAATAGAATGAGAATTGGCTTTGGAATCAAGAAGAATCTGGTTTTCATTCCTCTTGCCACTTATCAACTTTATGGCCTTGGGCATTTTGCTTAACCTCTGTGAGCCTCATTTTCTTTCTTTGTAAAATTGGGATTAATAGTAATGCCTGCCTCCCAAGGCTGTAGTGAAGACCAGAAGACATCATGTGTGTACTTCTGCTACATAGTAGATACGCAGTGATGGTTTTAATGATGTGATGAGATTTTCCACTAAAGGAAATACATGAGTAATTTCCTGATTTGAAAATGACATATTGTTAACTGGTTCTTCAGAAAACTAGCAATGCCCAAAGTTAATAGCCACAGTTGATATTTACTCCAAGGATGATGAACTAAAAAAGGAAAATAAGGATTTAGAAACTAAAAAAGGAAATAAAGTTGATTTTTTTTCATAGATCGACAATCCAGATCATTTCAGCATCCTTACTCCAAACAGAGACACCCTTTGGAGACTGTTTATCTGGTTTGGCTGCTTCTGTAGTCTGATTTATAGGGCATTTACCAGATCTCTCTGCTATATGTGTTGACCTTGCCTTGATTCCTTGGCTCAGACATGAGATTGGAAGAGAAGCAGGAAAAAAAACTTCCAATTCCTGCCCATCTGGCACTTTCTCTTTAATATTGTGATAAAAGATGACTGTAGAACTTCCAAGCTCATGCCAGAGTTGCCAGGCAATATAAATAAACTGTTGGTCTCATGGGATGCCGATTAACCAAAGCTCCACTAAGTTACACAGAATCTAGAAGATAGTCTATTCCAAATTGCACTATTGCAATCAGTTAGGTGAATGGTATTATTAGATTTCTGGTTAACAGTCTACTTCACTGATTAACATTCAACATAGTAAACTGTCCTTCTGGACCTCTAACTGACTCCATGTAACTTACCTAAGAAAGGTACAGAGGTACAGATCAGAACTGAAGGTGCACTGAAGTTGATGTTTCCATTGCCTACAAATAATATTTTGATAGCAGTGCCTGCCTCCCAGGGCTGTTGTGAGGATCAAAAGGAATCATGTGTGCACAGTTCCTGCTGCATAGTAGGTACACAGTGATAGCTTTAATGATGTTTATTCAAATTTATTTGCATAAATTTGATTCTCTGTCTCTGTCACAAGAGAGGAAGACCTGGTTAATGTCACAGTTTGAGGGAATTAAATAAAAGTGGCGTAAATAAAAGGGCCCTAGTGGTGTGGTGGTGAAAGCACTTGACTGCTAACCATAAGATCAGTGGTTCAAACCCACCAGCTGCTCTGGTGGAGAAAGATGTGGCCGTCTGCTTCTGTAAAGATTACAGCCTTGGAAACCCTATGTGGCAGTTCTATTCTGTCCTATAGGTCTCCGTGTGTCAGAACTGACTAGAGGGCAGTGGGTTGTTGATTTTTTTAAAATTTGTTTCTGGTGTGTGTTTTTTTGTGTTTGTTTTTGCATTAATAAAAGGCAGAATCTCACATTCAGTTAAACCTAATATTGTAAAATTATGTAAAAACCTGAGTGGTGCAAACAATTAAGCACTTGACTGCTAAAAGACAGGTAATCAGTTTGAATCTAGGCAGAATCCCCTTGGGGGAAAAAAAAATCCACTTCCAAAAGATCTCAGCCATTGAAAACCTCATGAAGACCAGTTCTACTCTGATGCACATTGGGTTACCATGAGTCAGAATCAAGATGGCAGCAACTTGATTGGCTTGTTTTTTAGTTAATATTGCAAACACATTGTTTTAAGAAGCTGCACTTAAAAGTTGTTATCTAGCAGGTCTAGTGGCTCTTAGTGAATTCTTGTAGTTATAACCAAAGTCAGAAGCTTTGGGTCAGAGGACTTGGAAACTAATTGGTCGATATGTGACCCTAAACTGATTCATAGATTGTCAATTTCAAGCCTCTTTCCCATGGGGAGGTGAAAGCTGAATAAATAGATTATTCACATAAGCATGATTTACTTTCTTGTAAGGTCTAAAGACTAAGTCCATTTAGAAAGTATAAGTCAGGAAATTCTTAAGAGTGTAGACTAAATAATCAAAAGTTGAAGACTTTCCTTTCTACTGATGTGATATAACTAACCAACTGAGCTCGTCCAAAAAAATACTTTGTGTAGCTTTTTCAATTGGTGCCAGCGAGTAAAGGAGAAAATGCAAAATGATGAAGCAGGTTAGAAATGATAGTGTCACATGAAGATCTAATTAATCACTAATAGTTAATAGTCTTCATAATGGAAAGGGGTTCGAATATATTGAACTACATTACAGAAGTTATTAAGATCACTTGGTACCTTTTCAATAGTGGATACTCTGCTGACAGCTAACATTTGAATTTAACAGCAGCTATGCACCTAAAATGGGGAGAAAGGGAGTTCCACTCAGCAGCTGTGCAAACTTTGAGAAAAGACTTTCTTCTCTGGGATTCGTTTCCCAGTCTGTGAAATAAGAAGGTTAAAATAAATTATATTAGAGGTTCTTTCCAGGTTTGAAATTCTATTAATCTATTTATTGGGCCCATAGAAAGGAACAACAAAATACAAAAGCTCTACAAGGGGACTTCAAAAAGTTCATGGAAAAATGGAATAACAAGAGTATGGAATTTTTCCAAGAACTTTTTGAAGCCCCCTTGTATATCTGGCAGGTCTGTAGGTGGGACATTTGGGTATGTGACAAAGGATATATATCATTGTCATCAACCACTAAGCTTGACCTTCATTTTTTATTAATATGCCAGAGCCATTGCTAAGTGCTTGAGATATTGTGCCAATACTGCTATGAATCATTGAGTTATTCTCATTGCTGTGTTTATGCCAACTACTACTCCTTGTAATCTACTATCAGAATGCATATCCCACCTGGCTTTAGCTTCCCATCACTTACATGACATAGTAAGGTTAGAGTGACCACTAAAGTGATTTACTTTGTTAATCTAGGAGGAGACTTGGAGAGATCTAAAAATTTAGAGATTGCATAGACTTCCTTGCCTTTTCTATCATCTACAGAGTGGGTTTCGAGTTGGGCTGCTAACCACAAGATCAGCAGTTCTGGTCATAAAGATTTACAGCCTTGGAAACCATATACAGGGTTGCTAAGGATTGGAATCAATTCCACAGCACATAACCACCACCACCATCACAGCTAGTATTTTAGAGCCATAAATATCAAGATGAAGATGCTCAATCCACATCTTTCCAATTCTTTCAATTCCATTTTCAGTCTCTTAAAGGAGCTCTGCTAGTGTAGTGGTTACGAATTGGGCTGCTAACCTCAAGGTCCACAATTTGAAACTACCAGCTGTTCCGCAGGAGAAAGATGAGGCTTTCTGCTCCCATAAAGATGTGCAGCCTCAGAAACCCTGTGCAGGGTCACTATGAATCAGAACCGACTCCACGGTACTTAACAACAACAACAACAACCCAGAAAATAAAGAAGAATGTCAATAGAGAAGAATGATGTGTTCAGTTACTGAAATATTTTTATTTGGCTTTATGATTTTTATTTGTATTTTTATTTGAGGGGGTGAGCTTGGGATCTTCACATCACATGGCAAATATTGAAGCTGCACTGCAAAAGATGCCTTTAGGAATCATTGGTGAGTTTATTCAGCCCCTCCTTGCTCAGCATCCATCTTTGTTCCTTCTGCATGGTGAAGATGGCATCTCTTGATATAAGGTGTACAACCAATCCAACGGAGGCTTAGTCTTGCCATCGGGCTTACAACCTTTTTCTGACCCCACCCACCCACAGGTTTTGCTATAATTAACTTTTCCTTTCCAAAGTCTTTGTTGTCAACCCTGTCAGGAAAATTTAACCTATAAATCCGTGAAAAAAAGATTGGATTAATAACTGTTGTTGTTGTTGTTAAGTGTCATCGTATAAGTTCTGACTCATGTATAGAGTTTCCGAGGAGTAGCTGGTAGGTTTGAACTGCTGACCTTGCAGCTAGCAGTTCAGTGCTATCCTACAATGTCACACTAGAACTCTGGATTAATTACTACTGGGAGCAAAATTGAGTGATTCTGATAGACTTTCTATCCTTACTGAAGAATTGACTACATTTCTCTTAGTGTGTTGGGTTGAAAATTATTAACATGTAAATGTCCAAAACGTACTTACTTCCCTGGTTCATCGAAGAGAGGTTGCTTTTTGCTTGTTCAGACTCTCATCATTCCAACCTTTCCTTCCAAATCCTATCTTTGGCAAAATTGGTCTTTGATCTTTTGTGATGCAGAATTGAGAAGAAAGAAAGAACTAACGCATGAGAGGCAAAGGGAAAAGGATTTAGTTTGTGAGGTTAAGTCAATATATGAGGGGTGGGGTTCAAGAAATTTGTGGAAAAATGGAATTGAAAGATAATGGAATTTGTCGAAGAACTTATTGAAGGCCCCTAGTATATGATGAAGTGCTCAGAGAAAAGGGGGATATTGATGACTGAAGTGTTCAAATTGGGGTTCCAAGAAAAATTAGAGGGGCATTGGAGACCTGTGGAATATAATGGGGGGGGGGGGAAAGAGGTAAAGGGATTTTAAATAGCTGTTCTGAATCCTCTTCATAGATTTTGATGAATGCAATAATTTGAAATATTTTGGTTGCTAGATGGTGTCTTTGACAAAGACACTACTTTGAGACTGGTCAACTAGAGTCCTTACTTCATAAGTTGTTGTGTGCTGTCAAGTTGATTCCAACTCATAGAGACCCTGGATAGGGTTTCCGAGGCTTTCAATCTGCGGGAGTAGAAAGCCTTATCTTTCTCCCATGGAACGGCTGGCAGGTTCGAACTTTGGACCTTGAAGTTAGAAGTCCAGTGGAGTCATATGGAGTCACCGTGCGCCCTATTTTGGAGTTTCATAAATTTCATGAAATCATCCTGTCTGAGGTTGAAGGCCTTGCCTCTGTAGATGCTCAATGACAGTTGATTGATAGCAGAGCTGATAAACTGGATTTTCCCAGTAGCTAACAAACAAAGCCCTCCCAAGACCTGAGCCTTGGGGAGATGCAGTCTTGTGGAAATAGCACTATCCCTCAACTCTCACATTTGGTTAGAAATTGTAACTTTCCCCAGTGCTTGGACAATAATTTTTGACTCTTCCATTCTCATAGCATCCCTAGAATGTAGGTAGGACCAGGATGCATATCTCCATTGTCCTTACCAGCAAGTAATTGACAAAGAACACAAATCCTTAGATTTTTAATCTCAGTCCTCCTTGAGATATCCCTCAGAGAACTCAACACTTGATACAAGAGATATTTGAGAGCAAAAGGGTCTTCTGGTTTTTGTGTGTCTGGTACTTATTTTAAGCCAAGTAATCAGAAAAAACCTTAGCTTTCTGGGGGAAAAAAGACTTCTACTGACTTAAGATTTGACATTTAACAATGTTCCTTTTTGAAGGGTCAGAAAAAAATTTCCATTTGAAAAGTGTGTCTATATCTTTTGTAAAATCACATTGTCCATTGTGATAAATAATATCTATTATGCAAAGATTTTCATGCTAAATTCCTTCTAGAATTAAGTAGCAGGGGAAAAACATCCATCTAGGCTGAATGCATTCACAAGCTTTTTTTTCACCAGACAAAGAACCATGCAACTCAATTTTGTTGTTGTTTTCCTCCCCTTTTGCTTTAACTGCCAAGAAACTCCAAGTGAAATTTAGTCATCAAATATAGTGATTTATCACGGGGCTGTCTGAAACTTCTAGTTCTGTTTCTTATAACTCGCCCCCCTCTGTTTTTAGTCTGAATATACCTGTTTTGGTATGTTCTTAACATTTGAAAACAGTTTAAATCTGTATTAAGGAGGCATGGGAGAGAACCATACAACCAAAGTCTATCAAAGTTGGAAAGGATATTAAAGGTTATTTAGTCCAACCTTGCCCCCATCCAATGCTCAAAATGTCATCTACTCTTTGTCTACTACATGAACGTTCAACATCCTTTTGAATACCCCTAATGACAAACCAATTGGAGTCCTGGTGTGGTGCTGGGGGTTAATGTGCCAGGCTGCAAAGCTGTTTGAACTGCAAGGTCAGTGGTTCAAGCTCACCAGGTCACCAGTTCAAGCTCATCAGCTGCTCCTCAGAAACTCTATACAGGGCCACTATGGGTCAAAACCGACTCGATGGCACTTTAAAACAACAACAACAACAACAGTGACAGAGAATTCATTATCTCTGAGGTCTAAGCATTCAGAAAAGGAGCCCTAGTGGCAATGTGGGCAAGGTCAACAGTTCAAACCCACATGCTGCTCCTCAAGAGAAACATGAAGCTGTCTGCTCCTATAACGATTATAGTCTCAGAAACCCTATATATAGGGTCACTGTGAATCAGAATCAACTGGATGGCAGTGGGTTTGGTTTTGGGTTCCTTATGTTGAGCTTGTGCCTCTAGCTTCCAACCTTTGATCCAGATTCTGTATCCTGATACCACACACACATAAAGCTAAAACCATAGAATCCATTCATATACGTCAAATCATTCTCATCTCTTTCTTTTGGGCTTTCATCGCCACTTGTCTTAGCTAAACATTAAAAATCCTAAAATTGACTCCCCTCAATGCTTCAAGTGAAAACCATAGTAAATAGTTACTTGGTTCTTTTTGATGCACGAATGGGGAATGTTTTTGCTATCAAAGGTCAGTGACCATCAAGGAGAAAAAAAAAAAAAAAAAAAGGTTAACCTATAATGACATTATGAAATGTGACTTTATTTATTTAGCACTGTGGAATTTGATCAGAGGTATATGAAAATATTCTATTGCTTTTCAGATTAAGAGCAATGTGGTGGTGGTGGTGATAGTGGTGTGTCATCGAGGCTATAAATCTTGATGGGAGCAGAAAGTGTCATCTTTCTCCTACGGAGCTGCTGGTCAATTCAAATTGCTGACCTTGCGGTTACCAGTCTAAGTCGTAACACACTACGATACCAGGGGTCCTTTAAAAGCATGATATTTAACCTCTATTAATAAATATCAATACAAAAATATACTTTGTTTTTAATAATAGTTAATAGTCCTAGTGTGGCACTGTGGGTTAGTGCACTGGACTGCAAAGTCATTTGAACCACAAGGTAAGCAGTTCAAGCTCACCAGGTGCTCCTGGGAAACCCTATACAGGGTCACTATGGGTCAGAACCAACTCAATGGCACTTAACAACAAAAACAAGTAATATTTGTACATAGGTGGTGGCTCAGAGGTAGAATTTTTGCCTTCCATGTGGAAGACCTGGGCTGGATTCCTGGTCAGTACACCATGTGCCCAGCTACCACCACCAAACCAGTGAAGGCTTGCATGTTGCTACAATGCCGAACAGGTTTCTTTGGGGTTTCCAAACTATGCTGGACTAGGAAGAAATGCCTGGCAATCTACTGCTGAAAAGCAGCCAAAGAAAACCCTATGGGTCACAATGATCTCATCCACAACCAATCATGACGATGATGTAGAACTGGGTAGCATTGCATTCCATTGTACAGGGAATCGCCATGATTCAGGGGCCAACTCTACAACAGATAACAATGAGCGATAACGAAAAGTGTGGTAGGAGAGGCATTGATCGTAGAAAGATGAATGGGATCATTGGAAAAACATTAAATAAAAAAGAAAACGAGGAAAATGTACAAAGGAAAAAGATACATACACAGAGAAACAAAGACATATTCATTTATTCATTCAACAAACATCTATTGAGCGCCTTTTATATGCAGGCACTGTGTGTATGGAGTACAGATATGAATCAAATTGATTTGTACACCCAAGAAACTTTTAACATCTATTTATTTTTCTTATACCACAATATGTTGTTATTGTTGTTAAATGCCATTGAGTTGGCTCCAACTCATAGTAACTCTGTATAGGCTTTCTGAGGAGCAGCCACTGGGTTTGAACTGCTGACTTTGTGATTCACAGTCTAGTGTTGACCCTACAGCACCATACCAGGAGTCACAGTATATCAGTATTGTAGGGGGAAAAAAGACAAGTACACAAACAGCTCTAAAACAAGCTAATACTTCATAACTGCTAAAGAAGTGGTTACAAATTGGGCTGCTAACCTCAAGGTCAGCAGTTCGAAACTACCAGTGCTTCCGCGGGAGAAAGATGAGCCGTTCTGCTCCTATAAAGATTTACAGCCTAGGAAACCCTGTACAGGGTCACTATGAGTCGGAACCGACTCCACAGTACTTAATAACAACAACAACAACAACAACAACAAAGAAGTACAGGTAAAATTACTACAGCAATTCAGAAATAAGGACATTATTAGATGGAACAAAAAAGGTTTCATGGAAAAACTGATATTTTACTAGATTTGGAATGATAAACAGAATTTAATTATGTGGAGATGAGCTAAAGGAAAATTGGGGTGGAGGAAACAGCATGAATAAAAGCATGGTATCAGAAAAGGTCCACCACTCATCTGTCAGCTTGTCGCACCTTGTTAGATTGCATGTTTCTGTAATGCTGGAAGGTATGCCATTGGTCTTTTCAATGCCAAAAGGGTCACCAATGGTGGACAGATTTCATCTGAGCTTCCAAATGAAGACAGACTCAGAGAAGGAGAGGTGGACTACTTATGAATGTTTATCTACTGAAAACCTTTTGAATAACATTGAAATACTGTCAGATAGTACAACAAAATTGAATATTGATAAATGATGAATAGCACCAGAATATTGTCAGATATAGTGCCAGAAGATGAGCCCCTCAGGTTGGAAGGAACTTAAACTATGACTGGGGAAGAATTGCTCCTCAAAGTAGAGTTGACCATGATTACACGAATGGAGTAAAGCCTTTTGGGACCTTCATTTCCTAATGGGGCACAACTAAAAATGAGAAAACGCTGCAAACATCCATTAAAAATTGGAACACGGAATGTATGAAGTATGATTCTAGGAAAATTGGAAGTTGTCAAAAATGAGAAGGAATGCACAAACGTCGATATCTTAGGCATTAGTGACCTGAAATAGATTGATATATTGGCCATTTTAAATCTATCATATGGTTTACTCTAACTGGAATGACAACTTGAGGAGGAATACCATTGCATTCATCATCAAAAGGACAATTTCAAGATCTATTTTGAAGTATAATGCCGTCTGTGTTAGGAAAATACCCATATGCCTAAAAGGAAGACCAGTTAATACGACTATTATTCAAATTTATGCACCAACCACTAAAGCCAGTAATGATGATGAAATTGAAGAATTCTACCAACTTCTTCAGTCTGAAATTGAACAAACATGCAATCGAGATGCATTGATAATTACTGGTGATTGAAATGCAAAGGTTGGAAACAAAGACAAAGGATAAGTAATTGGAAAATATGACCGTGGTGATAGACATGATGCTGGAGATCACATGATAGAGTTTGACAAGATGAATGACTTCTTCATTCACATACCTTTTTAAAACAACATAAATAACATAAAATACACATGGACATCACCAGATGAAATACACAGAAATCAAACTGACTGTATCTGTTGAAAGAAACGATGGAAAAGCTTCTATCGTCAGGCAAAACAAGGCCAGGGGCAGCCTGTGAAACAAATCATCAACTGCTCATATGCAATTTCAAGCTGAAGCTCAACAAAATTATAACAAGTTCATAAGAACCAAAATATTTCCTTGAGCACATTCCATCTGAATTTAGAGATCATCTCAAGAGCAGATTTGGTGCATTAGACAGTACTGTCTGAAGACCAGAAGAGTTATGGGATGACATCAAGAACATCATACAGGAAGAAAGCAAAAGGTCATTAAAAAGACAAGGAAGACAGAAAAGAGCAAAATGGATGTCAGAAGAGTCTTTTGAACTTGTTCTCCTGCATAGAGATGATAAATTAAATGGAAGAAATGAGAAGGTAAAAGAGCTGAACAGAAAGTTTCAAAGTGCAACTCAGACAAAGTCAAGTATTATAATGGAGTGTGCAAAAACCTGAAATTAGGAACCCAAAAGGCAAGAACATGCTCAGCATTTCTCAAACTGAAAAACTGAAGAAAAACTCCAAGCCTCAACTTGAAATATTGAAGGATTCTCTGTGCAAAATACTGAATGATGCAGGAAGTCTCAAAAGAATATGGAAGGAATACACAGAGTCACTATATCAAAAAGAAATTGTTGGTGTTCAACAATTTCAAGAGGTAGCATATGACCAAGAGCCAACGGTACTGAAGAAGTCCAATGTAAAAAGATTCTAAGAATTGTGGAATACAAATTGGTATCTTTCAACAAACTAATACCGCATTGGAGGCACTCACTCATCTATGCCAACAAATTTTGAAGATAACTACTTGGCCAACTGATAGTAGAGATCCATATTTGTGCCCATTCCAATGAAAGGTGACCCAATGGAATGTGGATATCAATGGACAGTATCATTAATATCACATGCTAGTAAAATTTTGCTAAAGACAGTTCAAAACTGGCTGCAAGAGTACATTGACAGAGGTTCAAGTCCGATTCAGACAAAGAAGTTGAATGAGGGATATCATTTCTGTCATTAGATGGATCCTGAATGAAAGCACAGAATACCAAAAAGATGTTTACCTGTGCTTTATTGACTATGCAAAGGCTTTCTACTGTGTGTTTCATGACAAGCTATGGACAACATTGTGAGAATGAGTTTTCCATAACACATAACCATGCTTGTGAAGAACCTGTACATAGACCAAGAGGCAGTTATTCAAACAGAACAATGATTTTAAATCAGGAATAGTGCATGCCAGCGTTGTATTCTTTCACCAAACTATTCAATTTGTATGCTGAGCAAATAATCTGAGAAGATGGATTATATAAAGAAAAGTGTGGCATCAGGATTGGAGGAAGTCTAATTAACAACTTGCACTATACAGATGGTACAACCTTACTTTCTGAAAGCGAAGATGACTTAAAATACTTACTGATGAAGATCAAAGCCCATAGCCTTCAGTATGGGTTGAACCCCAATGTAAAGAAAACAAAAATCCTTACAATTTGACTGATAAATAATATGATAAGTGGAGAGAAGATTGAAGTTGTCAAAGACTTCACTCTGCTTGGATCCACCATCAACACTCATGGAAGGAGCAGTAAAGAAATCAAATACCACATTTCATTAGGCAAATCTTCTGCACAAGACCTCTTTAAAGTGTTTAAGAGCAAAGATTACAGTTTGAGGACTAAAGTGTGCTTGACCCAAGCCATGGTATTTTCAATAACCTCATATGCATATGAAAGCTGGACAGTGAATAAGGAGGACTGTAGAAGAAATGACGCTTTTGAATTATGGTGTTGGAGGAGACTATTGAAAGTGCCATGGGCTGCCAAAAGAACCAACAGATCTGTTTTGGAAAAGTGTAGACAGAATGCTCCTTGGAGGCCAAGATGGCCAAACTTTGTCTCTCATATTTCAGACATACTGTCAGGAGGGACCAGTCACTGGAGAAGGATATCATGTTTGGTAAGGTGGAGGGTTTTTGGAGCAAGAAAATGATAACATCTGAACTGTAATTCCAGAAAAATATACCAAATTACTGAGAGATACACACAGAGAGGGAAAAATATGTCTCTGGAGTATCATAACCATTCTGTGACACCCTTTTATAATACTGGCACTAAAGACAACTAGAGTAATGTAACACTTTCAAATTATGGACATGAATGGGGATATTTCTTGTTAATGTTTGCCCATTGAAATCAGTCACCCCAAATCTGACCTATGGGAAGGCTCTATTGACTCACAACCATAGCAAAGTATTTACTCTGACACTAAATTGATCCTGGACCAAGGGATACCCAAAAGAACAGCCTGGTCTTAACTTCTGAACTATATCAAAGAAGTCCCAATGAAGTTAAGAACACTGTGGCTGGTAAAGACTCTAGTTCCATCAACTAGTCCCCTAGAGGACTCCTTCTAGGTCCCATTGCTTTTCCTTTGCTCTCTTAATCCTGGAAGCCATGGACATGAGAAGTTTGCCTGTGACTCCTCATCATGATAGACTCAGAAACCCCTGAAGTAGCTGGGGCCAGTGAGTGAAAGAGCAAAAATCCCTGTCTAGCCATTGGGTATACAACTGTACCCATTACTCAGGAAGTTTCATGGCTCTGGAGGTGAAAAGTGGCCTTAGTCAGCACTAATCAGATTTCGTTTATCTTGCTTTGAAGTTTACAGGTTTGGTTCTTCTCAAATTTTCCTCACTATACACTTGTGTTCTCATTCGGATAATGAGCACATGGAAAATATTCCTAAAGCATCTTCTGAAATCAAGCACTTCCTCAGTCCTCCAGTGACATTGAGATTGTAGTGTGGCACTGTGGGTTAATCCACCAGACTGCAAAGCCATTTGAACTGCAAGGTTGGCAGTTCAAGCTCACCAGCTGCTCCTCGGGAACCCTATACAGGGTCACTATGGGTCACATTAGACTCGATGGCACTTAACAACAACAGTGCTATAGGACTGAGGCCATGAGCTGTAAACTACAAATGAATCCACAAGGCAGGGCAGAGTTGAAGGTCTCTTTTCCATCTACCTGGGTCAGCAAGGTAAAGGGGATTTGGTGATTAACAAATGTTCAATCTTATCTCTCTCTAGTCTGTGATGTCATGACAGTCGCCTAGGTCAAAAGACCCCTAACCAGAGTATTCCCACTAAGTCTATATCTGCACTTATAGTTAGAAAGTGTTCCTAAGGGTCAGGGGTTGTTCTTGAGAACTCAGATCTCTATTTTTACTTGGTATAAGTGGTTTCTCTTCCATTAATTAGTTGATTACTTTGGGAAGCTTGCTTCTCCTCTCTAGGTCTCAGTATCCTCTTCCATATTGTGAGAGGGCTGATGGTCTCCAAAGTCCCTGCCAACTCTATGATTCTATGTGTATATTCATTTGCTTGGAAAAATCTTTAGTGACATCTGGAGCCACTCTAATTTGCAGTGAGCCAAAGTCAATATATAGATTAATGGTCACCTGTCCTCAGTCCCTCCTTGAAAGGGATCCACTATTATTTAACCTGCCTCAAAAACAAACTGGCAAAGAGGTAAGATAGCAGGGGTTTTACAAACAACCCCAGGATAACCAAACAACACAGAGATAACATATATATCATGTTTTTTAAAAGGTAACTTATATTTATGTCTGTGGTCTACCTATCAATCACCTTGACCTGAGAAAACGACATAGACCAGAGAAGGGACATGAGCACGTTCTATTGCACAGACACCATTGTTTTAACCAGCTAATTTCAATCTGCCAGAGAGAAAATGTGCTTGATTAGGTCTAGTAATTTAGGCTGGAGAAGAGTTTAAAATAAAATGGTCAATCCATTGTGGCCTTTTGGCTAATTAATGCCTACTTGATTCAACTGAACTTTTAAGTGATATACAATTGTTTGATGTCACAAACACGTGACCACCCAGTGTATGAGGTATTATTGTTTGACTCTTTGTTACTTGCCACTTCCTGTAAGATGATTCCATTTGGATTAAGAGCAAGAATGTGATGAGCTGAGTAGTTTGGTAATAAAGTTGTTTATACTAAGTCTAAAACAAGGTGGGTAGAATGGGAATCCTTTAAACAAAATGTTTTGGTAAAATAGTTTCCTAATTCAGCATGTAAACCAAACTACTGCCCTCTGATGAGGTAGATAGCCATCTGCTTAGCTGTTGTTGTTGTTGTTAAGTGCCGTTGCGTTGGTTTCAACTCCTAGCAATTCTGCATAGGGTTTCCAGGAAGCAGCTGGTGGGTTTGAACTACTGACTGACCTTGTGATTTGCAGTCCAGTACTTATCCTATAGCACCACACCAGGAGTCCATTCTGGTTAGCTATGCCAAGCTAAATAAGGAATGAGTAGACCACTAAAAGCTACCCATAGTCTAAACAGATTCAGCTGCTACCATCAAATATGTGAGTTCTTGTTGTCATTGTTTAGTGCTGTCAAATTGGTTCCAACACATAGCAACCCTGTATAGGGTTACCGAGGAGTGACTGGTAGGTATGAACTGCCAACCTTGTGGTTCAAGCCAACCTTGCAGTCCAATGCTTCATCCTACAAGCACCACACCAGGACTCCGATATATGAGTGGTGGTGATGGTGTGAAACCGAGTAGGTTCCAAGTCACAGTGACCCTATTTGGGGTTTGTGAGGTTGTTAGTCTTTACAGGAGCAGAAATCCTCATCTTTCTCCCATGGAGCAACTGATAGATTTGAACTACTGACCTTGCTGTTAGCAGTCGCTTGTAATCCACTACATCATCAGGGCTCCTCCCAGTATGTGAGTTGTTGCTGTTAAGTGTCATCGAGTAGGTTCTGACTCATAACAGCCCCATATAGGGTTTCCAAGGAGTGGCTGGTGAGTTTGAACTGCTGACCTTGTGGTTTAAACCAACCTTGTGGCTGCGTGTTTATCCTACAGCGCCAAACCAGGACTGAAATATATATATGTTGCTGCTGTGTTGTTGTTAAGTGACGTAGAGTCGGTTCTGACCCATAGCAACCCTGTGTAGGGTTTCCAAGGAGCTGCTGGTGAGCTTGAACTGCGAACCTTACAGTTCAAGTCAACTTTGCAGTCTAGCACATTAATCCACAGCACCATGCCAGGAACTCTGGTAGCATAATGGTTATGAGTCGGGCTACTAACTTCAAGGTAAACAGTTTGAAACTACCAACCGCTAAACGGGAGAAAGATGAGGTTTTTCTGCTCCTCATGCAGGGTCACTATGGGTCCGCATTGACTCCACGGCATACCACCATTACTAATATATGAATAACACTGCCAATAAAAGAAGTAAAATAAAAACAAAATGGACTAATTTAAGAATCAGTTGACTTAGGCCTTCTTTGGTTAGATGAATGCTATAATAACATGCAAATAATCTATTAAATGGCCCCAAGTAGGAAATATAAAATAGAAAACATCCATCTGGATTTTGAGTAATTTTCATTTCCTTTGTGACTTTTTGTATTTTCTAAATTTCCTACAATGAGCATGTATACTATTGAAATCAGTAGGGAAAGAAAAATATTCTAAAGAAAGGGACTAAAATACTCCCACATGGGATGACCACTTTGTCGACCAACATTTGTGAAGCACAATAAACCTTCAAATAAGCAAAATTCAACTTGCAGTTCAGTAGCTTTCTTTTTCCTAAAAGTTATTATGAGAAGAGGCAAAATACAAAAAAGAAAGCATATATAAGAGGTGTAACAAAATGAATTTAAATCTGTTTGAAAACCCTGTTTAAATTGTTTTCTAAATCTTTTGTTCTGTAGAAGGAATATAAACTCCTTAAGAAAACACTTGTAAAGAAATCTTTTTGGTTCCTGCTAACCCCCAACTTAAGGATCTCTCGTAGTGTAGTGGTTACAAATTGGGCTGCGAACCACAAGGTCAGCAGTTCGAAACTACCAGCTGTTCCGCGGGAGAAAGATGAGGCGTTCTGCTCCCGTAAAGATTTACAGCCTTGGAAACCCTGTACAGGGTCGCTACTATGAGTCAGAACCGACTCCACAGTACACAGCCACCAACCACCAATTGAAACCATTGTGCTATTAGCAACCGACTATTGAAAACTAATCAGTTGCATGTAAGAATCATGCTATACTCCGCTAAAGAAATCAACTAGTATATGGGACTGGGAAGTATTTGTCTTCTCTTCAAATAAATTAAAACACTAAGACAAAATGAAGAAAACTCAGTTCTGATCAATGCAGAAAAAGAATCTGAGATTGAGTAGTTCTAGATAGGGATTCACGGCAGATTAAAGCAAGTAGAGATGTGAACATGAACAAAACAAGATTGGTAGGCTGTAAAAAATGAAGATTGGTTGACATGCTGGACTAGAAAATATCAAAGAGAGAAATCAGGGATAGGATAAGATACGGAAATAGGGGTCACTCTCAGTGTATTTTGTTGCTCAAGTTAAGATGTTGGCTGGGCAGTATTTGTTTTGCAGAATCAACCATGGGACTATAGTTAAACCTGCTGAAATTGAGTCTATTCCAATTCATGGCGTTTCTATAGGACATAGTATAGAGTTAGGTTTTCAAGACTGAAGAAGTAGATTGTCACATCTTTCTCCCACAGAGCAGCTGGTGGGTTAAAATTGCTAACCTTTTGGTTATCAAGCAAGTGCCACCAGGGATCTTGGGACTATACAGTTGTTGTTGTTGGTGGTGGTTGTGCCGTGGAGTCAGTTCCAACTCATAGCAGCCTGTACTGTACAGGGTTTTCAAAACTGTAAATCTTTACAGGAGCAGAAAGCCTCATCTTTCTACCGAGGAACCGCTGGTAGTTTCGAACCCCTGACCTTGAGGTTACCAGCCCAACTCATAATGGAAATATATGTCTCAGAGAATCTTGATCTTGCCGTCTCATTCTCCCTTGTCCCCAACAAAAAACTCATATTCATCCTAGAGGTCAGTGAAGTCTTGTTTTGAGTTTGTACTTTTCTTTAAAAACTTTCCTTAAAGCCTTACCTACCTCTGGAATTTAAATCTTTAAAACTGAGCTTTTGACTGAGGCCTTGACACAAGCAGAGGACAGTATTTCATATGTCCTTCTCTTCCTATAGGTCTGGTAAAAAGAATAAGAAACTCAGATCATCAAGTAAGTTGAAAAGGCAACTTAAGCCTTTTTTTGTATCTGCTTGGCCAGCTTTGGCATAGTAAATAAACCACCTGAGGCTGATAGGAGTTAATTTTTTGTTCAAAGGTAAGTAGTCCAAGGGTGCTTTGACTGAAGTGTGAGAGGGGGGGAAAAAAAAAAAAGGAAGAAAGAAAGAAAAGAAAACTATCAAGAAGTGCTTTTGACTCTAAGCTCAGATTCAGGGTGAGTTGATAATGGAAAAATTAAATATTAGTGAGAAAGGTAGCAAATTATACCTTAGGCATGTCTTGCTTTTAAAAAGCTTGTTCTAAAAGAATTAACTGCTTTACTGGCTGATATGTTGAAGTTCGGCTGTTTTAATAAAGAGATTATTTCTTACAATAAAAGGAGGGGAAAGCTTGCTTAACTATTTTAAACATGCCCGTGAATTAAGCCTTATTGCTTTGGTGCTTTGGTCCATGTGACTGTGGCAGGCCTCTGCCAATAACCCCTTGAAAGTAGAATCTGGAAAACTAAAGGAATAAAGTAAAAACAAATGTTTAAAGGGATTTATTTTAGGGAAAAGGTTAGGGATTTGAAAGGCAGGGTGGGAAAAGGAAGGAAGGAGAAGTGTAAACCTTAAAGGGAATTGCTCAATTCAGTCTATGACTCCTATATCTTCTACCCTTACAATATCCCTTAGATCTATTCTGTCATGTTCAAAATATTATACTGAGGCCCAGTGAAATACTCATCTAGCAAGGACACTTCAGTTATGTTCCCTAGCCTCTCCTGAGATAGGAAAAGAAACCATCACAGCTTTGCAAAGATTTTGAACAACAAAGAATACAAAAATTACAAAGGAACTTCTTCTTAACCCTCAATTATCTAAACAATACAATTAATTAGACTCTTCTTCCCGCTGTTCCCTATGCATTCCAGGAAATTGAAGTCACAGTGGACTGGGATTCAGATGTATGTTTTGCTGGAAGATTTTTTTTTTTTTCCTGGCATTAATCTCATAGTATCTAAGTTATAAATTATGCTCATTAAATACTTTCTAGAGATTTAATGAAATGAAAAAGAAAAAGTGCCTACTACTTTTTTTTTTTTTTTTTTGTGAAAATAGTGTCCAAGTTGGGTCTGCTATTTTGGAATGATTAAACTTGGTGGTGATTCTCTGCCCTTCCTTAGGATTCACCTCCATTGCTGTTTACATTCAAATGGCCTTTCTTAGTGATAACTAGGTAATGTTGTTGTTATTGCTTTGTGCCGTGGAGTCGGTTCCGACTCATAGCGACCCTGTACAGGGTTTCCGATGCTCTCAATCTTTACGGGAGCAGAAAGCCTCATCTTTCACCCGCGGAACAGCTGGTAGTTTCGAACTGATGACCCTGAGGTTAGCAGCCCGATTCGTAACCACTACGCTACCAGAGCTCCTTAACTAGGTAATAGGAAAACTTACTAACGATTGCTTCCCAAAGGCCCGCCTTTACACAGGAGCGAAGCTTGAAGCATCCTGGTGGTTGGTCAATCTCAGCTGTATGTTGTTGTTAAGTGCTGTCGAGTAGGTTTCCACTCACAACAACCCTGTACAGGGTTTCCGAGGAGTGGCTGGTGAGCTTGAACCGCCAACCCTGCAGTTCAAACTGACCTTGCAGTCCAGCATATTAATCCACAGTGCCACACCAGGAGTCAGATGTATAGTCATTCACTAATTTCCTGCCCAGGCAGAATAATTTGTTGAACTGGAGCAAGATTTCCATTGCCTCACCAAGAGAAGATGCAAATCTTGGAACTTGGGAGAAAAAGAGAAACAGTAAGTATGCCTTCTCCACCCTAGTCCTTTCAGAGAATTGCAATCTGAGCCGTTCCAAACCCTGCTCCACCACTCTACTCCACAAACAGCTTGTAAATTGCTAACTTTCCGGGATCGTTGAACAAATAAACATTATTACATTTGTCAGGTGTGCATAATTAGACGATCTTTGGAGTCCTGATGTGGCGCTGCAGGTTAATGCACTGGACAGCGAAGTTGGTTTGAACCTCAAGGTTGGTGGTTCAAGCTCACCAGCCGCTCTTCAGAAACTCTATACATGTTTGCTATGAGTCAGAACCGACTCAACGACAATTAGCAGCAACAATTTACGAGGGATTTTACAAGTTTAACAACAAAAGGGGGGGCATGTTAATATATAGTTAATCCTCAACTTACTAATGAGGTGTGTCCTAAAATGTGTTAAGTCAATGATGGGGAACTTGAAATACTTTCCTTGGTAGAAACTTTTTTACTAATGGTTAGGTTTCCAGGCCAGTCCACAAAGGCTGATTTACTCTGCATGTTGTTAGGTGCCATTGAGGTGGTTCTGACTCATAGCGATGCTGTTTAGGGCTT
This sequence comes from Chrysochloris asiatica, assembly GCF_000296735.1. Taxonomy (NCBI): domain Eukaryota; kingdom Metazoa; phylum Chordata; class Mammalia; order Afrosoricida; family Chrysochloridae; genus Chrysochloris; species Chrysochloris asiatica. The sequence continues at coordinate 328,864 of NW_006408677.1, read as the reverse complement.
CTGAAGTTGTAAATCTTTGCACAAGCAGAAAGCCCCATATTTCTCCTGCAGAACAGCTTGTGGGCTCAAATTGCCAACCTTATGGTTCACAGTCCAGTGCTTATCCTACAGAGCCACTGCACTCCAACCCCACATGTAGCAGAGCTATATTAGAGTTCTGCTAGGAGGCCTAGGTCCGGGAACAGAAGGAAAAGGGGTGTTCTCTCCCCATGTTGGGGGTGCAAAGAAAACCCAAGCAAAAGCTAAATGAGGTCATTTCTAAAGTGATGTTGCCAGCCTCACACTTGTTATCCTTCTTCTCCCATCCTCCAGGGCCCTTGCCTCCAGCAATCTAACGCTCTTATATTTTCCCAAGTCTGCCACTGTGAACTTCCATTCTTAAAAATTGCCTGTTTTCTCATTTCTCCTTGTTCCAGTCAACATCAAACATCTAAGACCTCCTGAGCATCTAGCTCAGTTCACCTTCACTATGATATGAGTGTTTGTGTCATCACACCTTAAAATACCAGCTGTCATTATGTCGACTTTGACTTCAACTCATGGAGATTTTGTATGTGGCAGAGTAGATTGTGCTCATTAGCGTTTTCAATAACTGATTTTTTCCAAGTAGATTGCCCAGGTGTTACTTCTAACATGCCTCTGGGTAGACTTGAACTTCCAACTTTTCATTTAGCCCTTGAGAATGTTAATCATTTGCATCAACCAAGGACAATTGCTCTTTGTTGTTGTTAGGTGTCCAGTCAGTTCTAACAGTGACCCTGTATATGGTTTCTGAGGAGCAGCAGCTAGTGGGTTTGAACTGCTGATCTTGTGGTTAACAGTCCAGTGCTGATCCTACAGTGCCACACCAGGAGTCAATTACTCTGTACACTCCTCAAAATACATCTGTCTGTGATTTTTAAAAACTTTCCAGCCCTAAATGATTCCCAGTTGGTGAAATTTTAGAGACCGTAACCAGATGAATTGAAAATGTTTAGAAAGTTCGTGAAGGGATAGGCATTTGGGAATTTGCGGTAAGAGCTACTAAGTAGAGAGTAGGGCTTTGCCTGAGAGGCATCCCCCGCCAAAGCTGTGCCTATTTTTTTCCTAGCATCTTTCCTAATTTCCCTTCTCACTCCTCTGGTGGCAGCAGTGGGTCAAGGGCATTCATAGATGTTGAAGGTCTTGTGTAAGTTACATCTTAGAGTTGGTCTATAAATTTATAGAGAGTTGGAAACATTCTACAATAGATGTTGTTATTGGATGACATCAACATAGGACATTTAAATGAGAGATAAGTGAGGTATCTGGGAACAGCTCTTGGATTTAGGTCAAGTCTTCTGAAATTTGCCAAGGATGTACTTCTTGGGAATTTTGTGATTTACAGAGTGTTCTCTTTTTAGCAAAGCCATTGTGGTCAATTAACACGCTGATTAAAGCACAAGTGCTAATGAGGCCAGGATCAGAGGTTGAATCTGCCCCTGCACCAGTTGGTTTCAATTTATTCCATAGATTCACAGCCCACAGAAACTTGCCCTCTGACAAGGGGGTCCAGATGACAAGTGCAAATGGACTAAACCACATCTATCCCCATGCTGGGAAAGCACTACCAACCACACAGCCAATGATAGTGAGTCGGCTACGGTGTCTTCTGCTGAGAACACTAATATTTCTCTGGAATGTTCTTGGACAGTGCCTCTAAATGCTTGCACAACCCTGCTAAAGAGAACACCCCTCAAGAGCTTCCAAACCCTTTCCTACAAAGTGTGTGTGCCTGTCTGTATCTGAGGGTGTTGTATGCTTCCCTTCCCACAGAGAAGAATGTTACTAGAAATTGTGTCCCAGCTGCTTACAAGTTCATATTGGTCAGTAGTAAAGAACAGAGCCAGGCCCCAGGTAGTGGGAAGTTAGGATGTGCAGAGGGTGTAGGGGAGCCTCATGCTCAGTACAGCAGCCTTACTGAAACAAAAATGTTTATGACGAGTACAGAGTGGAATCCTAGTGTGGTGCTGTAGGTTAATGAGATGGACTGCAAAGTTGGTTTGAACTGTAAGGTCGGTGATTCAAGCTCACCAGCCTCCCCTTGGAAACCCTATACAGGGTCACTATGGGTCGGAACCGACTCACCGGCGCACACACAACAACAACAATAACGGTACAGGGCACCTGTGATAACTACAGAAATGAAGAGGCCTTCATAAAGAGATGACAAAGTCAACAGAGGCTAGTGGGAGAATAGGAAGTATGTGGATCCCTCTGGTAATTGCTGCTATTACAGAGTTGTGATTATCCTGGAACATGTTAAAAGAGAATAAGAGAGCAGAAGTCTGTGGAGATGCCCTAATATTTACTTTAGAATTTTGTGATTTCCAAAGATATGTGGCGAGAGCAATGGACTTTAGGGCCAATGACTATTAAAGGCACGGTAAGAAAGCAAGAGTAGGAAGAAAAGAGGTTTCGGGGAGACCAAGGAAGCAATGTATTCCTCAGAGATCCATTGCTGTTGTTGTTAAGTGCCATCGGGTAGGTTCTGACTCAGAGTGACCCTGTATATGGTTTCTGAGGAGTGGCTGGTGGATTTGAACCGCCAACCTTGCATTTCAAACAGACCTTGTTGTCCAGTGCTTATCCTACAACGTCACACCAGAGATACATATGTGGGGAGAATGATTGATAATTAGGCTGTTATCACTGCTTCAGAATCATGGAGGAGGAATGGAAGTTGCCTTGACTTTAAGCCAGGCATTCGGGGAGTAGCCAGCTTTATTTGCAGTGTCAGATTACCAAATAAGCAAGGGAAGCACGGGCTTACTTGGGTTTACTTCCTAATCTGTAGTAAATAATTTCATATTTTTGTCACCACATCAGAGATTTTGTTTCTGGATATGGCTGTCATCTATCTCTCTCCGAACCACCCAACACCTTCCTACAGGACCAAAGATTCATCAAATTTACAATCCCCAGTAAGCAAGGGAAGCAAGGGCTTACTTGTATTTACATCCTAATCTGTAGCGAACAATTTCACATGCGTTTCACATCTTTGACAAGGTGAAAACCATGTTGTTAAGTTCCGTGGAATCGGTTCCGACCCATAGCAACCCTGTATAGGGTTTCCAAGGAGCGACTGGTGAACTTGAACCACCAACCTTGTAGTTCAAATGGCTTTGCAGTCTGGCGCATTAACTCACAGCACCACACCAGGACTCCTGGTGAAAACCATAGTAAGTAATTAAATAGTAAGTAAGCACAAGTAAGCTCATGCTTATTTTGCTTATTGGATAATCCCCCCTTGCTTATTTTGTTGGCAATGACAACCTTATAAGGTATCACATACCTCCATAGGAAATGACATAAGCATCCCTTCCAAGATGGCCTTGCCAATTGTTGTTGTTAAGTACCATGAAGTTCTGACTCATAGTGATCCTGCTCAGGGTTTCCGAGGCTGTCAATCTTTACAGGAGCAGAAAGCCTCATCTTTCTCCCGCAGAACTGCTGGTAGTTTCGAATTGCTGACCTTGAGGCTGGCAGCCCGATTCATAACCACTATGCTACCAGAGCTCCTTGACCTTGCCAATAGATCCCAGGAAAAATGGGTAGGCCCAATATTGCTGTGTTGCTTAGACAGATATAAATCTCTGTGGGACTGAAGTAGCCCTCCATCTGGTCCAGGTGCTCAATAATGACACAGGTGCACCTGCCTGATAACTGGCTAACAAGGCTGGCCTTGTTAGCATTTAAAGGTGTTATCAGTGCAGGAGGCAAGAGTCGCTGTCAGGCCAGGACAGCCAAGCCCCTCCAGCCTGTGAGCAGGACAGTGGAGCCTGCCCACAACAAGGTTTTGCACAAGTCAGTGGAGCTTGGAAATTCACCAACTCCATCACAACTCTGCCAGCAGAGGGTAGGCTGAGACTGGCACCCATGCCAAAGGGAGCCCCAGCTTTGAAAATCTGGCAAGCTTCGGTGCTCTGTTTCCCTGCTGGCCATTGCCTTATGGTTTGCTTCTTACCAGCTGCCTTTCTGCTTTTTTTTTTTTTTGAAAGGCTGCAATCTCCACAGGTTGAAAGTCATGGCCCATTTGCCTGCAGGATAGGGGAGACACCAAAAGAGTTATTCAAGAGAGTGTGGCAGAGAGGAGCATAGGAAGACTCTGATTAAGTGTGAACTTTACTCATCCATTTTTCCCCACTGGTGGGGACTCAGGAAGGGGCTTCGGGAAACCTCTTTTTCCAACTAGTCAGAAGGTTTCTTATGTGCCTTTGCCCCTATTACATAACATAGGAAAAATAGAAATATGCAATAGCCATTTTTCCTAAAGACATCCTTCTGGTCAACAAGACACAGCATTCCATTTGGCTCAGGTATTACTTCTGCTTTCCCTTTGCCACCACTTCCTTCCTATATGACTTACTTGCCATCTGGACTTGCAGCTCAGGCAGGCTCCATAGGCTGTCAGAGCAGTCAGATGAAAAGTGAACACTATGTCAAGCTGTCATCCAGATGTTTTGTCTACCCACAGCTCCATCTTTGGGAATTAGTGTGGCTGTTTGCCTTCATAGTGGTCAAACATCTGGATGCACAACTGACAAGTTTGCTTGTCATTTTTACCCTGAACTTTTGGCATTAAGCAACCCATTGTCTTTTCTATCTAGAGTACATACATTTAGAGACTACCCTCCCATCCCATTCTCCAACACACACACACACACACACACACACACACACACACACATCCTACCATCCAAAGACTCTCACAAAATCCAAAAAGGGAAGAGAAATGAAAGCAAGCTGTGTAACTTTATTTTTAAACACAGGGCACCCTGGCTGTTTTAAGAGGGGTCTACATTTCTCCAGTGTTGAGAAATATTGAGAGACCCCAGCAAGGCCCCCAAATATAGCCTAGTGGAGTGAGTTTGTTGCTAAGAACCACAACTCTGCAAAGAAAAGGGGGTGAAATGTACCTTTTGGTTGTTTGATGATGAATGGAGGGAACTGTAATCATTGCAATGAAACGAAACACGATAGGATGAATGTAAAGCTGATGTTCTCCCATGTAAACTTCACTCAATTCAGACACACACACACACACAAAAATTAAAAGCGGGGGGGGGGGCGTGAAAACATAAGCACTTAAGTGGTGACCTCAGAAGAGCCAAATTCTGTCTGTGCCCTATCCTCCCCTCTTTCCAGTAAACACTCCTCTCAACATGCTTCTCTCTCCTTTCAATTCTCTTTTGTCTGCCCGCTCATTTCCTCCAATCCATAGGAAAAAAATGTGTTTACTAAGACTGAGAAAAGTAATGGGATGTGTTTCCAACTCATTAATCTGAAATATGGTCTCACTTTCAACAGCTCTCATTTGGAACAGTTCTAAATTGTTTAACTTAGACATTCCAATTAGGTTTGCACCCTTTAAATATCAAATCCATTGTTCTCTATTTTCAGTCACATAGATTCATCCCTTAATAATAATGACAACAACTATAACAATAATTAGCACATTTAACTAGAGAATCTTCAAGCATTTTGTAAATATTTGGTTCAAGCCTCCAAACAAGCCTTCCATGAGGCATATAGGAAGAGAACATCACCATAGCCGAATCTCCATTAACTGGCAACCAACTCACCTTACACCTCAAAGAATTGGGCTGTGTGGGGCCTCTTTGCTTTCAGAAGAGAAACAACTTGAAAATATACTCATATTATTCATTCTTGCATTTAATCCACAAATACTCACCTTCACTGTACCAAAACTGAGACTACAAAGATGAATAAGACATGGTCTTCTTCTTGAGTTCATAGTAAAAGTAAAATACTGTAAAGTAAAAACAACCTTCAGGTCATGTCTTGGGCCCCAAACACATTAAACCTCCTTCGCCTCCTAAGCTCTGTCTTGTCCTTATAGTATCTAGTGCACTGTGGTACACAGAAAAGTTGCTCAGTAAATGATCAGACTTTTCCAATAATGATGTGCAGGACATCATTGAAACTCATTTTGGTAAACCATACAAGCAGGGCTTCAAAAAGTTCTTAGAAGAATGAAATTGAAAGATAATGGAATTTTTCCACAAAATTTTAAAGCTCCCTTGTATTCTTGACCACTACTCATCTGTCAGTGTGTCGTACTGTGGTGGCTTGCATGTTGCTGTGATTCTGGGAGCTATGCCACTGGTATTTTAAACACCAGCAGGGTTACCTGTAGTGAGCAAGTTTCAGATGAACTTCCAGACTAAGGCAGAATAGGAAGAAAAAGAGATGAACTGCTTCTGAATGTTTGTTGTTGCTAAGTGCTGTTGAGTTGGTTTCGACTCATAAAGATCCTGTATAGGATTTCCAAGGAGCAGCTGGTGAGTTGGAACCACTGACCTTGTGATTCAAACCGACCGTTTAGTCTAGCACATTAACCCACACACAACATCATACCATGGTCCCAAATATTTAGTCACTGAATACCTTATGAACAGCAGTAGAACACTTTCAGGTAGCACCAGAATATTGAATATCAAAAAATGATGAAGAGCACCAGAATGTTTTCAGATATAGAGCCGGAAAATGAGCCCCTCAGATTGGAAGGCTCTCAAATTGAGAAAGAGCTGCTTCCTCAAAGTAGAGTTGACCATGATGATGAGAATGGAGTAAAGCTTTTGGGACCTTCATTTGCTGATGGGGCATAACTCAAAATGAGGAGAAACAGCTATAAACATCCATTAATAATCAGAACATGGAATGTGAAAAAGTTGGAAGTTGTCAAAAATTAAATAAAATACATAAACATCAATATGGTAGATATTGATGAGCTGAAATGGAATGGTATTAGCCATTTTGAATCTGAAAATCACATGATTTAATATGCTGGAAATGACAAATTGAAGGACATTGCATTCATCATAAAATGACATTGCATTCATCATCAAAAAGAACTCTCAAGATTTATCTTGAAGTACAACACTGTCTATGATAGGATAATTGCCTAAAAGAAAGACAAATTAATATGACTATTTCTCAAGCTGGAAGAATTAAAGAAAAAAATTCAAGCCTCAACTTGGAATATTGAAGGATTGTATGGGTAAAATATTGAATGATATGTTGTTGTCAGGTGCCATCGAGTAGGAACCGACTCATAGCGACCCCATGCACAGCAGAATGAAACAATGTCCAATCCTGGGCCAACCTCACCACCGCCACCACACTTGATGCCATCAATGATGCC